>NC_143395.1:427403003-427545017 GCF_052110815.1 Crocodylus siamensis | reverse complement strand
CCACCACACTCTACAAGATGCTCAACACCGATACGAAACTGTGGGGAAAGTTTTACTCACATCACAGTTAGCAAAGCCAGTGTCAAAAGGCCATGGAACCATCCTAGGCCCTGGAATGACACTGTTGCCACAAATTGATAGTGACCGTGTTAACCCAGAATTTGGTGGAGAACATAAAACTTGGGCCGCTTCAGTCCTGGACCACCAGTACCATTGGTCTGCCTCATGGGAACATCATGACCATGTGAAGTTCGAGATCATCCAATCTTATATGGTACCACAGCACCATCCTGGATGGCCTCCGACGGAACTACCCGACACAGAGGTCTGTGTGGACTCTATTGCCATGCCTGTCGAGAGCATGAAATCCTAACAGCTTTCAAGTCAGCACAACTAAATGAACTTGTTGCGTTCTGCAAAGTTGTCGAGCACTGCCTCAAACGACATAATGGGTGTCAACTGGTTCCAGTCATCGCTGTAGACTCTCAATTTGTTTATAAAGTCACCACAGGAAATGGTGACCCAGAACTCTGTGTCCGAACTTGGGAAAGAATCTTTGATACAATCACAGCTCTTGACCCACCGCCACTCATTAAGTATACCAGATCACACCACCCAGACACAGACCCAGTTCATGCCAAGGTTGACTGACTACTCCAGGAAGGAAGAAAGCCCAAAGTCTCTGTCAATCAAATAGCTGAATCGTCAGAGAAAGATCCTTTCCTTCATTGGCTACACGAACACTGGGGGCATCCCCGCGTTAAGTGCTTCCCACAGCCGCTGGTGCAAAGATACAACCCAACCTCCATCAGAAGGAACTCACAAAGATTGGACTCGATTAGTCCAAGCCTGTGAACAGTATGCCAAAGAAAAGAAACACCCAACCACAGTAGAATGAGAAACCTTCGCCAAAGAACACTTTGAACCTGGAAAAGTGTGGCAAGTTGACATGCCAGGTCCCTTGCCCGGAGCAAGATGACACCCGAAGTGACTTGTTGCCGTTGATCTTGGTACGCGACAAGTGCAAGTTATACCACTGCAAAAAAGTACCAGCCCATCATTCGTTACCACATTAAGACTGTTGATCACTCGCTGGCAAACCCCGGAGATCATCCACTCAGACGGAAGACCGCCCTTCACCTCCAAACTCATTGGTGATTTTGCAGCAGCCTTCAACATCCAATGGCATCATCATATCCCATACCACCCACAATCCAACAGTGTAGTCGAGCACACCATTGGTCTTGTCAAAGAAAAAAATTCGACTTTTAAACAAAGGTTCCTACACTGGATGGGACACAGTTCTTCCTGACGTCCTCATCGCTCTGAATGCCGAAAAATCTTTATGGGAACATCGAACGCTCACCCCGGTCAAGCCATGGACACCCAAATTTTTCCCAGGTGAATTAGTTTGGGTTACAACTCTGAACCCAGAAAACAAACACCCAACACTGACTAAAGGCCAAGTTGTTCGCCCTGGACAGTATCTGAACACATATTGGGTCAAAGATGTCGACAGCTCCACAGAACCTCCGCACCTTTTAGCGCACCACAATTGGTTATCTAGGCACACCGAACAAAAAGTTACGTGAATTGTGTAATATCTCTAGATACTGCTGTTTTTTATTTTCTTTTGTAGGTAAAGACCATGAGGTTTCTCACGACCATCATCCTGCACTATGTCATATGTCTCGCTTCGGACACAATTCAACAGAACATGTTCCTGACTCTACTAGCTGTCTCTACCACTGAGTGCCACAACTTTGAAGACACCGGAAACGCAACAGTGGACTACCGGCTCTATTTCCCAAGACTCATGGCAACAACGAACACCAGCATCGTCACTCATCTAGTCGACCGCAGTCTAATATTTTTATATCGCGCTATCTTAACCTCTTGCATTGTAACCTCCCTTCAGCGGATGTTTTAAAATTACCTTTCACTATCAACACTACGGTGTATATACCTACATCTAAATGGCCACATGTTTATGTGAAAAGTTGAAGGTTTTGTTATGTGTATGATGGAATAGAGTAAAGTCTGAATTGTTTATATAGCTATGACTGTGTGGCCGACAAGCCAACCACCTACTTAGCATGTAAGACATGACGTAAAATGCAGCGAAGGTGTCTGTAACAGTGTGATGTACTGGTTAACTTAGTTCGGTTTGATGGTGAGTTATTTGTGGTTTTACTTTGTAAGCGGCCACCATTGTTGTATGTACCTTTTCTCACCTTTTTCATGTAATCAAGAAACGAATAACCACACTTTCTGCTTTTGTATACACACGCTTGCCAATTGTTTATGAGCTAAATGAGAAAGATAACCACTTCTAAACAATGTCACCAAAGTTGCCATAGGCAAGGGGGCACGTCAAAGATCAAAGTCTTTGATTTCAGATGCCGATGGCAAAAGGTCAGATGGCAAAAGGTCAGAGGCTAACACAGCAAACTCTGTGGTTGTAATTTATCCCTCTGTATTAACAGTGCTGCATATACACACCCCTATCTGTGCCTCATTTCAAATCGCTTGAGCTTCTCATATGAGAGAGAGAAACTGACCTTGACAGCCCAGCACGGAAGATAAAGTACCTATAGTAACGAGATTAGCTGACTTTAGTAAAGTTGTAAAATTAAATAATATACTATGCGTGCCATCCTGTGACCAAACAGAACCAGTACCACCCAAGTAAAAATAACTCCCCTTTTTTAACTTTGAAACAACTTCCGCCCAAAGCAGAGAACTGTGTATACACTCAAGAAGAACAGATCGTGCACAACAAATGTTATCTATCCGCTTACATATCTTTCTGGCGTATCCCCGTTTATCTCTCTATGTCTGTCATAATATTTCTTATCAAGTAATCTGCAGACTGCAACGGCTTATGTGAATCACTCGGAATCTGTAACAAGCAACTCTCTTACCCACCCTGTAAATGCTGGGTAACATGATAGCTTCATGCTGTAACTGAATAAATCAACTCCTCTGCCTACGCTGCAGCACATCAGTAGCGTAAGTAAAATAAACCTTTTTGTATAACCATACGCTGTGTTTAAACCCTCTGACTCCTGCTCACCGTTATCACCCACCTGCCCGGTTATAAATCCCCCTCCTTGCGCCAAGCCGGTCGTGCCGACCCAGGCTCGCAGGTCAAGGGTGCACCGGCATTAAAGGCGCAACAGCCATTACCAGTAGCAAGCACCCTAGTGCTCTGCTACAATTGGAGTATGCCTAGTGTTTATGATAGTACAATATTGCTTAAGTTGTGCTGCCAAGCAAATGAGGAATAGCCCATCAACCAGAAATGAAGTATATAATTTGTATGTTGAAATAGCAAAAAGTAAAGAAAAGAAAAACTAAAAGTTGAAAGGCTATAAATACCTAACTTGTTGGAGAAAAAAAAAGAGGAGGGAATGTGGAAAAAAATTTGGTCAGGCTTCTGGCCTGCTTGACTAGGAAAACAGACAGAGACCAGAAGTGCTGATACTGCTTCTTTCAGCTACATGTTTTGAGATAAGGAATCCTGCATGCCTTGTTTCATCTTGATATATTACCCTGTGCACAGATGTTTTATTTATAGTTTCATAGTTTCATAGTAGCTAGAGTCGGAAGGGACCTAGGTAGATCATCTAGTCCGACCCCCTGCCTTAGCAGGAAAGAGCACCGGGGTCAGATGACCCCGGCAAGGTGCTCATCTAACTTCCTTTTAAAAATCCCCAGGCTAGGAGCCTGCACCACTTCCCCTGGAAGCTGGTTCCAGGCCCTAGCCGCCCTGACTGTGAAGTAGCGTCTCCTAATATCTAATCTAAACTTACCCTCCGCCAGTTTGTGACCGTTATTCCTGGTCACTCCTGGCAGCGCACGGGGGAACAGGGACTCCCCCAATACCTGCTGATCCCCCCTGACCAGTTTGTAGCAGGCCACAAGGTCCCCCCTTAACCTTCTCTTGTGGAGGCTAAACAGGTTCAGGTCCCGTAGCCTCTCCTCATAAGGCCTGCCCTGCTGACCCCTGATCATACGAGTGGCCCTCCTCTGAACTCTTTCCATATCGTCCACGTCCCTCTTGAAGTGTGGCGCCCAGAACTGGACGCAGTACTCCAGCTGCGGCCTGACCAGTGCCGCATAGAGGGGGAGGATCACCTCCCTGGACCTGCTCGAGATGCATCTGTGGATGCATGACAGGGTACGGTTGGCCTTCTTGACTGCCTCCCCACACTGCCGGCCCATGTTCATCGTGGAGTCAATGACGACTCCAAGATCCTTTTCCGACCTTGCAAGATCATCAAGTCCAGCCTCCTGCCCAAAGGGCAGGAAATCAGTTGGGATCATAGGATCCCAGCAAGATAAGCATCCAATTTTCTCTAAAGCTGTTCAATGTAGGTGCTTGAACCACCTCCGCTGGCAGACTGTTCCAGACCTTGGGGGCTCGGACAGTAAAGAAATTCTTCCTTATGTCCAACCTGAAATGGTCTCACAGTAGTTTATGACTGTTCGACCTCATCATCCCTTGAGGCGTTCTGGTGAACAAATGTTCCCCAGATCCTGGTGGTCAGAGGTCAGGAAATCAGACCTTACGACGACAGGCTGAGAGCCATGGGACTCTTTAGCCTGGAAAAGCGTAGGCTCGGGGTGATCTGATGGCCACCTATAAGTTTATCAGGGGTGACCACCAGGATCTGGGGGAATGTTTGTTCACCAGAGCGCCCCAAGGGATGACTAGGTCGAACGGTCACAAACTCCTGCAAAACCGTTTCAGGCTGGACATAAGGAAGAATTTCTTTACTGTCCGAGCCCCCAAGGTCTGGAACAGTCTGCCAGCGGAGGTGGTTCAAGCACCTACATTGAGCACCTTCAAGAGTAAATTGGATGCTTATCTTGCTGGGATCCTATGACCCCAACTGATTTCCTGCCCTTTGGGCAGGGGGCTGGACTCGATGATCTCCCGAGGTCCCTTCCAGCCCTGATGTCTATGAAATGAAATCTATAAAACTAGTTGCTAAGCTCCGGCGGGGCAGGGGCCTTGGTGCGGCGGGCTTTAGGGCCCTTGACCACCTTGGTCCATGCCCCTGACTGGACAGAGTGGGAGGTCCCGGAGTCTTCCTTTGTCCTGGAGGGAGACAGTGGTCTACCTTCCGGCTCCCGGGGGAGAAGGGCCTGGCAGTAGGAGTCAATCTCCTGCTCACAGTCCCTGATGGCACAAAGTCTCTGGACTGTGGCCTGGAGCTCCTCCAGCTGGCATGCCAGAGACCCCAAAAGGGAGCAAACCCCACATGAGGAGGTGGCCATGCTCCCAGGCCCCAGAGCCTGAAAAAGGTACAGGCAGCCCATGCAGCCAAGAGCCAGGGGCCCCATCTGCATGGAGCCCAGAACCATGGGCTCCGTCTGGGTGGCCGTCTCTGAGGTGCCCAAGTGGGGGGGCGCAGAGCCCAAGGGGACTCTCAGAGTGCGGCGCGTACCCATTTGCATCATGCCTCTGGTAGGCTGGCTATGGCTGGGACTGTCTACCCTGGGAAGTTCGCAGGCAGGGTCTTGGGCCCTCCCATGCACCCTCCTGCGCAAACTCCGTGCTAACTCGCATGCCAGCAGGCAAACGTGCCTGTTTGTGCAGCCTGTTCTCAGGGCTCCGGTCGGTGGCTCCCCGGTGGGGGGCTGGGCAAAGTAGGGACCTGGGCGGGGCTTGACCACGCCCGGCTCCACTCAGCCGCCTCTTCCCACTCAGTGAGGGGTTAACCCCCTCCCACCACGGGCCCCGCTTACCTCTGGTTGTGTGCTGGGGGGCTCCGCAGCTGCTGCGGGATGTCTGGGGAGAGCAGGGGGAGCAGGGGCACAGCGGGCTTTCACCCGCGCCTCTCTTGCCACTCCTGAGCCTAACTGGGGCTTTTTTTGCTGTTGGCGGACCCTTTAAAACTGCGTGCATGCGCAGTGGGCCCATTGCGGGGCCCAGTCGGGGAAAGCTGCTCTCGGGCTGGGGGGCCCTGCCTGGGATTTGGGGGGCCTGCCCTACTGGAGGGGGACTGGTGAGTACCCCCTCCTACCTCTCTCTCTCCCCGGGGGGCTGGGCCAAGTAGGGGCCTGGGCAGGGGCTTCACACAGCCGCCTCCTTCCACTTAGTGAGGGGTTAACCCCTAGTTTTGATTGCTGCAGACCAGAAGAGCTTAAGCTGTTACAGTCTGTCGCTTGTTGGGAAGGCTGTTGGGGCTGCAGGGAGTAAGCGTCTCGCTTCCTTGTGGTAGCACCTCAGCAGTGGCTGAAAGCTGCCAGTTGCCCTACCTGTGGTCCTTGAGTCAAAGGTTGACTAATACATTCTGGTTTGTTTTGTGATTCTGGTTATGCCATTTAAGTTCACTTGTAAATAACCTTTCCAATTGTCAGGGACTCGAACCCCAACTTCCCAGGTCCATTGTCTGACCGCAAGAGACAGGCAACACCAGCAAGGTCTTATCTCAAAGCTCCTTACTGAAGCATGCATACAACAACAAAGAGCAGCCCCTCTCCTCCAAGAACCAGCCCCACTTGATACTAAGTAAGCAAGTTTTATATATAGACAGTTTTGCGTCACAGATTCTACACTTAATTGACTCAACCTCTATGGTTAGTTAAAAACTTCTAGTGCGCATGACACGATACACACGTAGGTGGGAATTTCCCACTGTAAAAGAAAGCAAGATAACAGGTTAGTGTGAGAAAACTTCTAATTAGTTCAAACTGGCTTTTGGCTATATGCTTGTTTTGAAATGTTAAGTGATAGGGAGGAGGATGGCATCTTTGATTGTTTCAGCTGTGTCTTTGAAGCACTAAGTCTGCTTTGTAGATAACGTTTACACTTATTATCTATGGTCTTGTTAGTTAATTTTTACAGCTACACAATAATAGGCTTTGAGCAGTTCTTACACATAAGCATCTTCCTTATCATCAAACATGCAACTTTCTTTTTAGCACTGTTACTTATGTTAGAAATATTATTAAAAATGCATAATGAATAGAGTGTTGTTAGAACTGCACAGTTTACATCTCGTACCTGATAAGAAGTAACACTACCAAGGACTCTTTGTGCTAAAGTATCACTCCCTTTTCCCTCTTGGCCGAATTACTATCTTTTTCCTACACTAAATCACACATACCTTCAGCCTCCCTCTGCTTTTCTCATGTAGATTACAGAAGCTGTAATTCAATTGACTGTGTCCTTGGAGGAGAGAAGGATTTCAACTTTTGGTGACCTAGGGGCTTTTCTGAGCGTGCGTAATTAGCTAATGCATATATGCCTATCCGCCCCGCATACTTAAGTAGTTAATTATAATGAACATGCGACGTATGAAGTGACGTATTTACATATATGTTTGTATGAACCAGAAATAAGTTGTAAGAGTTCCTGTTTCTGCACACGTGCCCAGGAGGGAGAGTATATAGAGCCCGCTGAGAGGTTTCCTCAGGGGCAGAGTGGTCTGGGACTCTCTGTCTCTGCTCTGACCCTATTTGCAAATATACCTTTTGTGTTGCTAATAGTGTGTGCCTGAGGAATTATTATTCGCGAGCCTCCAAAAGAAACGAACCACGATTTTCGCATCACTTATGCTAGTGGGTTCAAGGTAGGTTCAGTTTGTACCATCCCTATTTATCAACTCATATTTCAAATGTCATCCTGCATACAGAGAGCTTCATGATTATCCTGTTTGTGGCCTCTCAGCAGTATTTTTCTTTGTTGGCTTTTGGGCCTGCTCTCAAACATCATATATAGCACTATTATTCTTGTTTTGTAAATAAAGTGTAAATAGTTAAATCAGTTAAGTGTTAGACCTTCTTGGGACCACGGGTGCTCTGTGGGGAGCAAGGGGCAGCTGGAAAGTAAATTGGTGTCGGCCAGAAGCCCTGCCCCACTCTCACCACACCATCCCTGATATTGGGCAGGCGTGGCAACTATTGGGCCACCACCTGGGTTACATTCGGAAATCTCATTTTTCATTAATATAGGCACCAAAACAATCAGTAAAAAATTGCAAGATTAGCACCTGGCAGCAAGTTGAATCAGTGCAGGAGAAATTAGATGAACTTCTATGGATTTCTGTGGATTTACAAATGAACCCAAGAAGCACCTGGTGGTGCAGTAGTTGCAAAGCAGGAAAAAAAAATCACATTTTTTGTGCATAAGTCAGATCCACCTTAGAAATTTGAAATGATAAAAAATAACCCACATGGAAGAAATTTAGGAGCTAAAAATAAAACATGTTGGAGGTGTTTTAAATTACCATGAAGAAAAAAAACTAAAATCATTAAATCAGCTGATAATATGGATACACAGATGCGATTTAGCTAGCTTAATGGCAATTTTTGTCATGTGGACACAGGAAAAGTGTAACATGGTGACAGAAGAGATGTAATGTGGACAAGCTCCCATGGGGCCAGATGGGATGTACCCAAGGGTGCTGGGGGAGTTGACTGATGTGATTGCAGAGCCACTGGCCATCATCTCTGAAAACTCATGGTGATCAGGAGAGGTCCCAGATGATTGGAGAAGGGCAAATTCAGTGCCCAAATTTTAAGAAAGGGGAAAAAAGTGCCCCAGGGGTTGGTCCTGGGGCTCTTTTTGTTCAAAGTCTTCATCAGCAACCTGGAAGATGGCATAGAATGCACCCTGAGCAAGTTTTCAGATGACACCAAGCTGGAGGGAGTAGTAGATATGCTGGAAGGTAGGGCTAGGATTCAGAGTGACCTAGACAATTTGGAGGATTGAGCCAGAAATAATATCATGAGGTTCGACAAGGACAAGTGCAAAGTCCTGCACTTAGGATGAAGTAATACCACATCATTTCCAGAGGATCTCTTAATACCATGGTTTCTTCTGCCTTGTGTGGAAGTTTGAAGGATTTACCTTTTGTCAGGTCAGTTTGATTTTCTGGTGCTTTCTTTCCTTCCATTTCCCCCAGAGGATTTCCTTAGGAAAGTAGTCAAATGCTTTTTCTAGCTCAACAAAGAACATGAAAGCCTATAATGTAGAAATGGTCATCATGTGCTGTAAACTGTGTCTCGTTCTTTTGTCCATATCCATGACTCCCAGGGACTTTGTTTCAAACTTTGCAGTATTTGCCAGCCTGTGTACTCATGTCTCAGTGGAAAGATCATCCAAGAAGGTATGGGATAATTGCTTTAGGTGCAACTACCGTTATTATAAAATCATCCTTTCTTGTGTCCTGATTACGAATTACCCTGTCTCCCAGAAAAAGTTTCACTGTCAGTCATCTGTCACAAATTCTTTTTATTGCCACAAGTCCTTGATTTAAAAACTTTCACTGAGAATAAAGTCATTTTCACTCCTTTGCCAGGAATTACACTGATATGGTAACTGTTATCCATTGTAGGCTGTTATGGGCAGAGTCTGGGCAGATCACAGCAGGGTATGTTTGGACAAGCTAGTTGATCTGACCAGTTCCACTTTTGCTGCTGGCTTTGGCCAAGGACCCATTGTTCAGGGCCCTTGCCTCTGCTGCAGCCAGGCTAGTAGATAATACATGGAGCCCACCCCAGACTTGTTAGAGATGCAAAACAAACAAAAGAAGTCAAACAAGTAAGTTAGCACTTAGCTGTCTTTCAGTGGTTCTTCCAGGCTTCACTCCCTAGCTGCCTCTTATCTATAACAGGCTTTGCAGAGCCTGCAGGCTTGTATAACAAAGTAAATGATCAAGCAAGCAAGCAAACGGAGAAGAACCCAGGCTCTCCTCGGGGCTGCTTAACCCCCTGGAAGCTCCAGGCAGCCTACTCCCTGAGCCAGGTGCAGCCTTTTAACACTGCTTTCAGTGTCTTTTATCCTTCCCACTCTGAGCTCATGGGGCTAATCCTCTCTCACTCCCCACACCTGTGTCAGTTCCCTTGCTGTGGGACTCACTATGTCCCAGGACCTGGTTTCCCAGCATCCAATTAGTTCTCCCAGGTCTGGGGTGGGTGTGCAAAGGTACTTCTGGGATGTGGGGCTGTTCAGACTCTCCCGAACCCCTAGTAACAGGGCAGGGCCCTGTTACATCCATCCATAAGTGTGTCCAATATCTTTTAATATTGTACCTTGAAAATAGTAAAAACATTATCTTTCTGCTTTCTAGGATGTCACAGATCACTGTATCTCCACCCCATCCCTGGTGACTGGCAGTTTCATAACCTTTTTATACTCCATAGTGATTGGTGCTTTGTTTCCTAATACCAACTCTCCACCATCTAGGTGACAAGAACCATCATCTATTGAAGGCTTCTCCCTGCACTGCCTTCTCTTTTATTGTAAATATGCATACTCCCTTTCCCTTTAAGATCATACTAGAATCCTTGAGTTCATTGGATCCATTCCCTAAATCCCAGTTAGTTATTCTGCATGCAGTAGTAGTAGTAGGCAACCATCAATCTTTCTGGATCATGGTGTATGCATGCAAGGTCACCCAGGCCTTTGACTCGCACACCTACGCAGGGGTATGGAGAAGTGGAGGCTTCCCAGACCCTCCATACTGCCTTTAGACCATTGAGACAGAATCCAAAGGCCAGACTGAGTCCAGAGATTCAGTGCTTCAACGGCTGTAGTTATGCGTGTGTCTGGGAATTAAACCTGTTTCTCCCACATGGCAGACAAGAACTCTACCACTAAACCACAACATAGTGTTCACCATCCAGGACCCAATCGCAAACATTGTTTAATCACTGCCATAAATAGGATATCGAGGTCCCACACCTGACTTAATTTGCTGCATCCAGCAAGGACAGGTGGAGTCATTGGTGACACATAGAGGGTGCAGACAGGTGCACATGCACCCCCTGAGATTGGCTGCCACCAGTGTCTGCGGGCAGTCACTACTCACCCCCCACCCCTCCACTGCCAAACTGCCAGCGGCATCTGTGGCCCCACTCCCTGCTGCCATGTCCCCTCTGCCAACACTGTTGCCAACACCTGGAGGCGGTTGCCATGCCCCCCCCAGCCTCAGCACAAAGCATTCATGGGTGGAGCTCTGGGTATGTGGTGATGAGGACTGTGGGGAAATTTCAAGGTCAGAGGCTCTGCTGCCAGGCAAGTTCTGACTGCCCTCTTCACCTGACTCCCTTCTCAGAAATGCTCCATGCCCAGAGTGACAGGGAGTCTGGAAACTGCAGACCTGCCCTGTGCTGGCATTCCAGGGTGCAGACCTCAAATAGCTTATGCTGTAATGTACCCTAACCCTAATCCTGACCCAGGCCCAGGCTCCTGCATTGCATGTAGTGTGTTATCTGACTCCTGCTTGAGTTGGGGCTCCTCTTTGGGGACACAAGGTGGATTGTCCTGGGGTTTGCCCATTGGTGACATGTAGGGGTTGCACAACACATAGACCCGACTGCAAGGCCCCAGAATAGGAGGCATTGGCCCAATCCGTGGGTGATTTGGATACGAAGGAAACTTGCAGAGGAGGCATCTCTAGGGTAGGGGGAGGGACAGCAGCAGCAAAGCCCAGCTCAGATACTGACTGGCTGTGACAGGAGCAAGCCACCAGCCCGTGCAGCTGGGAGCAGCAGTGTCTGCCCCTGCCCAGGTCCTGCGGAAGCAGCCTCAGGAGCAGGCAGGGCACTGGCAGGCAGCAGGAGCCCAAGGGCTGCTCCTCGCAGCTTTACGTCTGTTTTTGCACAAAAGCTTATCCATAGCCGGAGCCAGGAAGGATACGCTTGCAGCAGATGCCATGAAACATCCCCTCACCGACTCCGCACCTGCAGCAGCAGCTTCAACCGCGAGTCCCGAAGCCGCGGGGAGCGCGAGGCTATGTCCCCAGTCATACCCTGACCCCAAGGGCCCGGGCTGCACGCGGGGGCCTTGGAGGAGGCTGGACATAGCCCGGCACTGGCCGGAGGAGCCGTCCCGGGCCAGCCGGGGTGTCGCAGCTCCCCTGTCTCCGCCGCCGCCGCCGCTCCTTGCCGCAGAGCGCCAGTCCCGGGCGGCGGCCCCCAGTGCGGGGAGCGCCCGGCCGGGCTGCGGGAGGAGCCGCCAACAGGACGTGATGCGGCAGCGGGGGCGGGCGGGATCCTCTCCGCCCCCTTTCTTCCTGCCTGTCCCGCGGCCCCGGGCTCCGGGCTCCGGGTTCGGGCTGCGGCCCGCGGGGTGCGCCCGGGCTGCGCTGCTGCCCACGGAGCGCACGCGGTGGGCATAGGTGCGGCCGGGGCGGGGGCGGCGGGAGCCGCTGCCGGGAGGGAGAGGCGGGGGCTGCGGATCGGGAGGGGCCGGGGCTGGGGCTGTGCGCTGGTTGCTCCCGAGCCTGGGACCCGGCTGGGGCCGGGGCACAGACCTCCCTCGCGGAGGAAGATGGGGGGCTTTGTCCAGCGCCTCGGTGGGCTGTGACACCTTGTGGCAGCGGCCGCGGGTGGGTGATGAGGGGGCCGCGGGGCCTGTGTAGGGCACTGCAGGAGGGGCTGGGGGTGGAGGCAGTAGGGAGGGGACCTGTGTCCTATGTGGATGCTGGGGGGAGTCAGGGCCGTGGGGCCACTTGAAGAACCATGGTGGAAGGGAACCTGGGGCAGGTAAAGAGATGCAGCTCTGCCTGTGGTTGGGGCTGCTGGGAGACGCTGGAGGGCCAGGAAGAGTTGCCTAGGCTGAGTGCCATGCAGGTACCTGCAGGACCTGGGGCAGTGGGTCATGGTCCTGGGTCTCCCATCACATCGCAGGATTCATGCTGTCTTCTTTCCCACAGACAGCCCAGGAAACCAAATGCTGTCAATAGAACCTGTGTATGAGCGGGGGGAGAGCAAGAGCCCAGGCCCCAGGCTGAGGTAAGGCCTCTCTCCGTGGACACGATAGCTGCTGAGCTGGAGCCTGTTACAGCTGTGGACATTCCCTTTGAAGCCCTAGTGCAGTCTGAGGTGAAGATGGAGGAGCAGGACCCAGCAGGCCTTCAGGCAGGAGATGAGGGGCCAGGAAAAGTCCCTCATGTAATTCAAGCTGGGACCATTGGGGTGTCCTTGAAATGGTCAGCACCCCAGCAAGTAAAGCAGCAGCTGCAGAAGGAGCTGGTCCAACACCAGGAGATCCAGAGGCAGGAGGTGAAGCAGACCATGCAGCCCCCTTCTGTGGCCAGGCTGCCCTTGGCAACCCCACAGCTAGCACCAGGGGATGACTTCCCCACCACAGAGACCTGGCGTCAATGCTTCCGGGGCCTCCGCTACCAGAAGGCCAAGGCACCATGGGAGGTTTGCAGCTGCCTGTGGGAGCTCTGCCAGCGCTGGCTGGAGCCCCAGCGCCGCAGCAAGGAGCAGATCCTGGAGCTGGTGGTGCTGGAGCAGTTCCTGGCCATCCTGCCCCAAGAGATGCAGAGCTGGGAGTGGAGGTGTGGTGTGGAGACCTGCGCGGAGGCCGTGGCCCTGGCTGAGGGGTTTCGGCTGGGGAAGGTGAAGAATGAGAAGCTCCAGGTGAGAACGTTCATTTTACCCTGATCTTCAATGCTGCTATCCACACATCCATGTGTCTGGGGGATGTTCCCTCCCACCCCATCTCTCCCAGTTTCCAGCTCCCCAGTGACATACTTATCTTGCCTGAAATACCATGACCACAATGGTGGCAGGGGAAATACTCTGACCAAAGTAATGCAATTAAAACGGCACTGGGTAGTGGAGGTTTGCACCCTTGTCTTCTTGTGGGCAGGACTCCCTATGAGAGCCTCATAGTTAGCTTCCCGCTGGCCAGCTTCCAGTGGGTGGATCTTGGCTACACGCCACCTTTATGGAAATGGGAGACTCCCCCCAGGTTTGCTTCTGTGGCTGTAGGCCTAAGAGCAAGCAAAACTCGGGGACATCCGAACCCCAAGTCTCCGGGCATGGGGCTGCACATAGGATGCCCGCCAATAGATTTGAAAGCACCAGAAACCCCACATACGATAGTAGGGCCACATATGGTTCTTGAATGACTCACAGATTTGGAATTAATTTGGCTGATTTTACTTTGGACGCAAAAATTTCCTTAAAATTTTTTTTTTACACTTACCTTGTCCCCAGGTCACAGTGAATGTGAAGGTCGAGGAGGTGTCCTCAGACAAGATGCGGCCCACTGGGGCACTGCAGGAACCTGTTGATTCCTGGCTGGAGCAGCTAAAGACCTATCCTGTGGATGTGCCTCTGGAAGAAGCAGAAAAGAGGGAAACTCCAGGGCCTCAGGATGAGAGGCCTCATGTCCTTCAAGATGAGCCCCTTCCACACCAGGAGTCAGGTCGTTACCAGCCTATTTAATATCAGAAAGCAATGGTTAGCCACTCCTGTTATTAGCTGGCTATTGGGTATACATCAGTTGATTTGGTGGGCAACTAAAATGAAAACAAGGATAGAGTTGAGGTCAGAGGTTCAAAACAAGTGCTCCAATGGGGAGACACTGAGCAGAGCACACTGGGCAGTACCAACTGGCTCTTGAATGAGTCCAGGGAGCCAGTGGCAGGTAAAGTACTGGATGCAGGCCAGGGCTAGGGTCTGAGTGCCTGAATGGCTGTCCTGCATTTGGGGTGAGAGGCTCAAATGTCTGCCCCTGCATGTGACAGGGCCACAGTATTTATAACCACATGGCTGGCATGGAACAGAGCTCTGATCTTTGTGGGTGGAGACCACCCGAGCTGAGGGCCCCTGATCTTTCTGACTGCATGTGTGCAGCTCCCAGCAGAAAGATGCTTTATCTTGGTTGGGCCCTGTAGTGTTACCATGGTAACAATCAATTATCTCATTGATTTTTCTATCAGCTAGTGTTCTAATAAGCCCTTTTGCATGCCTCCTTGAGCCCTCTCTGCCCAATAAGAGACTGGTGCAGGTGTCAGGGAAGTGAGATTCCCCAGTGACATATGGCTGGGTCATGTATATTTAAGCCAAAGGCCTCTGTCCTGCTGCAGATTTCCCCAACAACGAGACATGGGACTGGTCAACAGGTGAAAGCTTCTCAGGCTGGTGCCCCAGACCTGGCCCTTCCCCAGTGGAAGGTAAGGAGCAGAGGCTCTACCCTTTCCAGCAGGAGACACAGTCCATAAATGGAAAAATCTCTCTGCCACAGCATGTTAATAGATTCAGTGCTCCACCTGGTCAGCTTTTTCTGTTCACACAGTGCCCCTGGAAGACCTTCACACATCCTGGAGCAGCTTGACCTTGTAATTATGCTTTGCCTCCCCTTAAAACAGTGCTTTCCAAACTTTTCCTCAGCATAGATCTGGACAGGTTACAGGGGTGGGCGGATGAGAACAGGATGGGTTTCAGTACTGACAAGTGCAGGGCACTGTACCTGGGGAGGAAGAACCAGCACCATACCTACAGACTGGAGAACTCCCTTCTCATCAGTGCAGAGGCAGAAAAGGATCTTGGAGTCATTATTGATGGCAAGATGAACATGGGCTGCCAATCTGGGGACACAGTCAGAAAGGCTAACTGCACCTTGTCATGCATCCACAGATGCATCACGAGAAGGTCCAAGAAGGTGATCCTCCCACTCCGCAGCTGGAGTACTGTGTCCAGTTGTGGGTGCCGCACTTTAGTAGGGATGTGGACAACATGGAGAGGGTCCAGAGGAGGGCCACCCTCATGAGCAGGGGGCAGCAGGGCGGGCCCTAGGAGGAGAGGCTACGGGACCTGAACCTGTTCAGTGTCCTCAAGAAAAGGCTGAGAGGGGATCTGGTGGCCATCTACAAACTGGCCAAGGGGGACCAGTAGGTTGTGAGACAGTCCCTGTTCCCCCAAGCACTACTGGGAGTAACAAGGAATAACGGCCATAAGTTGACTGAAAGTAGATTCAGGCTAGCTATCAGGAGGCGCTACTTTACTGTCAGGGCGACTAGGAGCTGGAACCAACTTCCAAGGGAAGTGGTGCTCACTCCTATCCTGGGGGTCTTCAGAAGGAGGCTAGATAATCACCTTGCTGGGGTCATTTGACCCCCTGTACTCTTTCCTGCCCATGGCAGGGGGTCAGACTTGATCTACTTAGGTCCCTTCCGACCTTACCATCTATGAAACTATGACCCAACTTATGATCCCATTTCCTCAGCATGGCCCCTCATTCCCGCCTCACAGCCCTCTACCCCTGTCCAGGTGCCCCTCACTCCCCACCCAAGCCCCCTTGCCCTGCCAGGGCCCCTCACTCCCAAATAGCAGCCCCCTGCCCCCAAGGTGTCCCAGGGCCAGGGCTGCACCCCCACCCCCCCACCCAACAGAGCCCAGACCCTAGCTGCTGCCCCTGGGAGGCAGCTACTGCTGCAGCTGGAACTGAGCTTGGAGCCCAGCCCCCCCTCACCTCTGGGTCACATAACCAAAGCGGAGACTGTGGGGGTAGGGGTGGAGGGAAGAATGTAGGCTACCCATGCAGGCTTGGGGCTCCTCGTCCTGCTGCCCTCCCCACAGGGGCTCTGCACCCCAGCAGGAGTGACCTGGTGTGGGAACAAGCACTGTGCCACCATGGCCCCCAAACTGAGGCACCCCCTGCCTGCCCAGCAGCAGCAGGGGCACCACTCTGCACTGCCACTGCTATGTCTCACCTTGGCAGCCATGGTAGAGTGGCATCCATCCCTTGCCAGGTCCCACCCACTGGGCCTCAGAAGCAGTTCCTGCCCGGAGCTGGTCCAGCCTGTCTGTAGCCCCATGCCCTGCTGTGGGCACAGAAATCTCCTGGGGGGGACACCTGCCCCCTCTGCTATGTTGCCTTGACTCCCCCACCCCCCTCTACTCCCCTGTCCCCCCCACACATCACCTGTGGATCCTTCCCTACCCTTTCAACATATCACCTGTGGTCCCCATATCCCTGTTTCTGTGATCCTATCTGCTGACGTTGCTACTCCATTTGGGGTCATGACCCACAGTTTGTGAACTGCTGCCTTAAAATGTGCATATTGACACTGCGCCAGTGTCCCTTGAGCTTTTCTCCCAGGGGGCAATGCCCCTTCAGGTTTTGACATGGTGTCATGATCAACATCTTGTGCTATGGCAATTATTGGATCTCATCTTCAGCTTGGTATCTGTGGATGTCTATTAACAAGAGCTGCTGGACTTTGAGTCTTCCTTCTCCTTCCTCTTTTACATGCTGAGGCCTCTGGCTGCCCTAGTCACAGGCCCATACAGGAGACCAGCAGGGCTTTCTCCATGCCAGCAGCACCAAGGCTAACCTGTACATTCTCTTTCCTGCCCAGCAGGCGCAGAGACCCAGAGTAGAGCTGATCAGCCACCTCCTGAGGAAGGGCCTATAAACATGGAACTGCAGAGGACTTCCCCAGTGGTCCTGGGGGAGAGGGGCTCCTTAGCATCTGAGTTGGGCCAACTGCAAAAGGAGCAGGGCAGGCCTCCAAAGCAAAGGGAGAGCATGGAGGTGAGCAAGACACTAGGTTCATTTTGGACTGAGTGAAGGTGGGGCAGAGTCAAGGAGGAGCCGGGGTGTAGAGCAGAATTTTGGGCAGCAAAGAGACCTGTAGAATGACATGCTGCAACCACACCAAGCTGCATTAGCAGGAGCTCACTCCCCAATGCAGATAGCAAGGGCTGCTGGCACTGGAAGGCCTGGTCAGAGTCCATGGAGGCAGGACTCCCTCTACCTCCAGATGTTCTGCCTTATTTTCCTTTAAGGATCAATCAAATAGAACATTTTAAGACATAAAGAGTCTCTCTAGGTACACTATAATACCTAGCCAGCACCAGGAAACATGGCATAATGGTCTCTACAGCTGAGCTGGGCGAGTCCCCTGCAGCCTGGCTAGAACTGTGGAGTACAGTATAGAGTATCTCTAGCTGATACTAGTAGGGTCCTTCCAGGCCAGTCAGTGCCAGAGCAACCTCATAGGCAGGTAGTTTGGTAGGAGTGAATAGCACATCTGGTTGCTAGTTATCTGTGTTAGTCTGAGATCAGGCAGAATAGATTTGCACCCTACAAACTGAGTCAGAGGAGCATCGCAAAAGATTTTGTGAGTTCAAGCACATTTCTTTAGTTGCAACAAAAGGATATGCACAGGCCAGAGTATCAAATAGAGAGGGTCTTTTGAATACCAAATAGAGGGTGGGGGAACAGTGCTAGGAGATGGGAAAATAAATGAAGACCCCCCTCCCCCATACAAAGTGGACACAGAAGCTAATCTAGGTAATTGGATAAGAATTCATAGTCCCTATTGAGACTATTTTACACAATCTAGCCTGCGGATGATTTCTTGTTGCACAATTTAATCTTCAAGTTTGGTTTTTTAAGCTTTTTTGGCCTGGGAACTGCTACAGCAGGGTCAAAGATGGAAAGTCCAGAGAGGTTTAAGTGTTCTGCTGCAAGCCTTTGTGCCCTTCTGGAAATTATGTTAGATTGGTGTTCATTCAGTCTTTCATGGTGGGATTGCACCATCTGACTGTGTAGATAGCAGAGGGGCACTATAAGCAGGGGATGGCCTATATGAGAATGGCAGAGTTAGAGGTGAATGCCCCTCAGATGCTGACATCCATTTTCTTTGGCTCAGTAATGATGTGGTGTGTCTTAATGAGGAAGCACAGCTTGCATCTAGGTCCATTTCAAGGCCTGGTGCCTTAGTGAAACTGGGAGTTAGATGGCTTGTGGAGGCTGCTTACCTGGCAGGGGAAATACCATGACCACCAAGGGTTTCCTACTGGCAAGGGAAAACTATGAACATGGCAGGGAATAGTATCCTAATTGAGGTAATGCATAGTTAGCCTCCCACTTCCAGTTCCAGTGGGAAGATCTTGGCTATATGCTGACTTTATGGAAATGGGACTCCTCCCTAGTTTGCTATTGCGGCCATACAACTGAGGGCGAGTGAAAATCGGGGGTATCCAAACCCCAAGCCTCTGGGCTTGGGCCTGCATATAAGATGTCCGCCAAAGGATTTGGAAGTATCTGAAGCCCCAGGCAGGGGTGGAGGATGCTTGCCAGTAGCAGGGCCACATATGGTTCTTGAATGATGCACAGGTTTGGAGTTGGTTTGGCTGATTTTGATTTGGGACACAAAAAATTCTCCTTAAAAAAAAAGCTTGTGGGGGCTACCTGTAAGCCAGGGAAGGTTTGTTCCCCCATGCCTACCCTGAAACAGCCTTCCTTTTCCAGGAGGGGATGGAGATCATTAATGATGTGTGCAAGGGTGTCGAACTGGGGGGTCTGTAGGTGACAAGCAATGGCACTGTTGTCCTTGTTCCCAGGTTGGAATTGCAGCAAGTTGGAATGAGGTCTGAGTTTGGCTTTGTTGTTTACAGTGACTACAGGTTTCGGATTGCATTATAACTAGGAATCCCTGCTCCATATCCTTAAGACATTCATCGTGGTGGGTGGGAAGTATTGAAGACACAGTGTAGAGCTGGGCTGCAGATGATGGATCCAGTGGTGTGCTTAGGATGAAAGCTAGCTATGGTAGTTGGTGGGTTTCTGATGGGGAATCCCCATATCTGAAATTGTTGTGTGTAAGGGTAAAGAATGACAGTATTTGTGCAGCCCCTAAGAAGGTGAAGTGAATACTAGTCCTTGTCCCCTTTTACCCATGTCTGATGGAGGAAAAAAGATGCAGCGACAGAGTTGATACCTTCCATAACAACCTCTCCATGCCCATAGGTGTGACTTTTGCCCAAAAGAATCCAGATACTTTGTGACTCCATTTATAGAGACTAAAATATGACAGTTCCTGGGGATTGAAACCCACATTTCTTCTTCCATTATTTCTAAACTCATTTTGCATTGAGTCCAGTGTGCTCCAACCTGTCACAGTCTTTGGGGATCCATGTTCCCCCTCCCAGCCTCTCCTTCATCTGCTTTCCTTCATTTCCACTCCACAGCCAGACAGAGCAGGGATGACTGCAGCAGTCCCTGCTCAGACAAGGCATCATCAGGGAGGTTCCCTGAGTTGTATGGGGCCAGGCAGTCTCACCCTAGACTCTAGGCTCTTAGCTTCCCACCCTAAAGCCACATGGAAAGCAAAGAAAAACTCTTGACATCATTGTATCATGCCCTGGAGTTTCCTGGGCTAGTGTCTGGTAGAGAAGGATACATTCCTGGGGTCTCCCCTCCCAAGCAGGGGTTCTCCCTGTTACTCACTGCCATGAAAACAGCTTCCGTGGGATGACTTATGACTTAAATTTGCTGATGATACCAAAATTTGGGGTGAGGTGCACACGCTAGTAGGGAGGGAAAGATTGCAGCAAGATCTGGATAGGTTACAGGAGTGGGCTAACATAAACAGGATACGTTTCAATACTGACAAGTGCAGGGTGCTGCACTTAGGCAGTAGAAACCAGCAGCACACTTATAGAATGGGAAACTCCCTTCTTGAGAGCACGGAGGCAGAAAGGGATCTTGGAGTCAGTAATGACTCCAAGATGAACATGGGCCAATAATGCGAGGTCACAGTTGGCAGGGCTAACCGGACCTTGTCGTGCATCCACAGGTGCATCTCAAGTAGAGCCAAAGAGGTGATCCTCTCCCTCTATGTGACGCTGGTCGGGCCACAGCTGGAGTACTGCGTCCAGTTCTGTGCGCCCCATTTCAGGAGGGATGTGGACAATATTAAAAGGGACCAGAGGAGGGCCACCCTCATGATCCGGGGACAACAGGGCAGACCCTACAATGAAAGACTGCGGGACCTAAACCTGTTCAGCCTTCACAAGAGAAGGCTGAGGGGGGGACCTGGTGACAGTCTATAAACTCATTAGGGGGGACCAGAAGGGTTTGGGGGGGGCACTGTTTCCCCTCGCGCCCCCTGGCATAACAAGGAATAATGGACACAAATTATTGGCAAGTAGGTTTATAGTTTTATAGTTTCTAGGGTCAGAAGGGACCCGAGTAGATCATCTAGTCCGACCCCCTGCCATGGCAGGAAAGAATACTGGGGTCAAATGACCCCAACAAGGTGTTCATCTAACCTCCTCTTAAAACCCACCAGGGTAGGAGCCTGCACCACTTCTCTTCGAAGTTGATTCCAGATCCTAGCCGCCCTGACCGTGAAGTCACGCCTCCTGATATCTAGCCTGAATCTACCCTCTGCCAGCTTGTGACCGCTATTCCTGGTCACTCCTGGCAGTGCTCAGGGGAACAGGGACTCCCCCAATGCCTGCTGATCCCCCCTGACTAGTTTATAACTAGATCCCCCCTCAGCTGTCTCTTTTGGAGGCAGAACAGGTTCAGGTCCCGTAGCCTCTCCTCATAGGGCCTGCCCTGCTGTCCCCTGGCCATGCGAGTGGCATCCTCTGGACCCTCTCCATGCTGTCCACATCCCTCTCAAAGTGCGGCACCCAGAACTGGATGCAGTACTCCAACTGAGGCCTGACCAGTGCCACATAGAGGGGGAGGATCATCTTCTTGGACCTGCTCGAGCTGCATCTGTGGATGCACGACAAGGTACAGTTGGCCTTCCTGACCACGTCCCCACACTGCCGGCCCATGTTTATCTTGGCATCAATGATGACTCCAAGATCCTTTTCCGCCTCTGTGCTGACAAGAGGGGAGTTCCCCAACCTGTAGGTATGGTGCCGGTTGTTCCTCCCGAGGTGCATCACCTTGCACTTGTCTGTGTTGAATCCCATTCTATTCTCATCTCCCCACCCTTGTAACCTGTCTAGGTCCAATTGTAGCCTGTTGCTTCTTTCTAGTGTGCCCACATCCCCCCACATCTTAGTGTCATCAGCAAATTTGAACAGGGTGCTTTTTACCCCCTCGTCCAAGTCACTGATGAAGATGTTGAACAGTGCGGGCCTGAGGACCGAGCCCTGCGGAACCCCACTGCCCACGTCCCTCCAGGTTGAGAAGGACCCATCCACCACCACCCTCTGGGTGCGGCCCTCCAGCCAGTTGGCGACCCGTTTGACTGTATGGGTGTCGACACCACAGTCCCCCAGTTTCTTAATGAAAACAGGGTGAGAGACAGTGTCGAAAGCCTTCCAGAAGTCCAGGAAGACTATGTCCACTACTACCGCTGCATCTAATGATTTGTTGATCTGATCATAAAAGGCCACCAGGTTGGTCTGACAGGACCTGCCACTGATGAACCCGTGTTGGTTGCCCCTAAGCATGCAGTCCCCTGCTGGCCCCTCGTGGATGTGTGCCAGAATAATTTTCTCAAACAACTTGCCTAGGATTGAGGTAAGACTAACTGTCCTATAGTTTCCCAGGTCCTCCTTCTTCCCCTTTTTGAAGATGGGAACCACATTGGCCCTCCTCCAGTCCTCCGGCACCACACCAGAGCACCACGAGTGCTCGTAAAGCCGTTCCAGGGGTCCTGCAATGACCTCAGCCAATTCCTTTAGAACTCTAGGGTGGAGATTGTCCGGACTGGCTGACTTGCATACGTCCAGTCCCTCCAGAAGTTCCCTAACTAGTTCCTCACTAACCCTTGGACCAGGTGTGCCTCCCCTGGGGCCCGAGGGGGGCCCAGCAGAGAGGTGCCTGTTCTGGTCCCTACTTAGGAAGACGGAGGCAAAGAAATCATTAAACATGTTAGCTTTGTCATCTGGTGTGACGACCAAATTTCCCAATATGTCCTGCAGGGCCCCCACATTACCCGGAACCTTCCTTTTACCCCCTATGTATTTAAAGAAGGACTTCTTATTGTCCTTAATCTGGGAAGCTAGCCCTAATTCCATCTCTGCCTTGGCCTTTCTGACTGCCCCCCTACATCCCCGAGCGACTGCAGTATAGTCATCCCTGGTGATGTCCCCTTCTTTCCATTGGGTGTATGCCACCCTTTTAGCAAGGAGACATTCCTGGATGCTTTTGGTGAGCCATGGAGACGTGTGTGCCCTCCTGCTCCCTTTGATCCTCGTTGGGATTACCTTCCTTTGGCCTTGGAGGATCGTCTCCTTAAGCAGCGACGACTCTCCTTGGACACCTGGCTCCCATCCCCTCTGGGACCTCAGCGCTTCCCCAACTATCCTCCTTAGCTCGTTGAAGTTTGCCCTCCTGAAATCTAGGGCCGCTGCCTTACTGCAGGCCTTTGCCACCTTGCGCTGGATGGTGAATTCCAGCAGGCGATGATCACTGTCACCCAGGTGGTCGAGCACCTGCAGCCCCCTCACCAGGTCATCACCCGTGGCCAGCACTAGGTCCAACAAGGATGTTTAGATTAGATATCCACAAGAACTACTTCACAATTAGGGCAGCTAAGAGCTGGAACCAACTTCCAAGGGAAGTGGTGCTGGCTCCTTCCCTGGGGGTCTTTAAGAAGAGGCTTGATGCCTACCTGGCTGGACTCATTTGAATCCAGTTTTTCTCCCGCCCAGGCAGGGGGCCGGACTTGAAGATCTACAAGGTCCCTTCCGACCCTACTTCTATGATTCTATGACCTACACTACAGAGTCTCTGCTGGGATAGTACCTTTTGGCAACTAAAATTAGCTGCACCATCTCCCAGGATGAGATGGGCTAAAGCAGACAAATTAACTCCTACATCCACAGAGCTGTATCCACATCATACGTCTGCTGAATAATGGGGAATTTTGTACCCGTGCCTGGCATGGCTAAGCTTGCAAATCTTTGTAGTATACAGTAAGTACTGTCAGGGCTGTGGGGGCTGGAGGCAGCTGGAACAGGAGATACTGATAGTGTAATGCTTGTGACTGCAGCTCAAAGAGGTCTTTGAGGATGTGGCAGTGTATTTCACATGGGAGGAGTGGGAGCTACTGGAAGATGAAGACAAGGTGCTTTACTGGGACCAGATGCTGAGGAATTACCAAGCCCTTGTTTCCCTGGGTAAAGTTTTGTTTGTTTCTTCCTTCTCCCCAGAATGATATGAACTCTTAAGTTTATTGTCTTCTGCCTGTTCTTTCCTCTCTCTTGCCTGGTGTGTCCTGTCCAAACGTATTTACGAATCCTAGCATGCTCCATTCAGTGCTATCTAAAATCCCCCTTCCCCTTCTTTTATTACTACCCCACAAAAGTTAATGGAAGTCTTATCAGACTGCTGCTACAACACATGGATTATGCATTTCCTCAATTCCTTCTTTAATGACATACGTACACATGATGGAAGCTGGGTACTTCTAACAAAGAAGCTTCTGTCCACGTTCCTTCCTAACAGCTTCATCTCCATCGGCCAGGCTCTGGCTTTGCTGTATTTACTTTAAGGCCCGTGCACTTGAGCTCACTCTGCAATTCTCAAAAGTTTTGTTGTCCTCCTCCTAAAATCCCTCTGCATGTCAGATGCCCATTACTATGATAAAAACAAGTGGGCTCAGTGCAGGCCCTAGTAATTGGAGTTCATTGGATTCATTCCCCAAATCCCAGTTAATTACTCTGCATCCAGTTCCCAATCACAAACACTTTTTAACCACTGCCTCAAACAGGATATCAAGGCCCCACACCTGACTTAATCTGCCACATCCAGCAAAAACAAGTGGAGCTCTGGGTCTGTGATGTTGAGAACTGTGGGGAAATCTCAAGTTTGGAGGACCTGGTGCCAGGTGAGTTATGGCTGCTCTCTCTACCTTACTTCCTTCTCAAGATCCTGACCTCAAATAGCTATGTTGTAATGCAGTGGTCTCCAACCTTTCTAAGTAGGATATCACCTTTGGCATTTAAAAGCAACCCAAGATCAACCATGTGCTACCACTCCCTCTTCCACAACTCCCTGCCCAGCAGGTAAGTCTGTGGGGAGGGAAGTTGAGGGGGGCAGATCAAGGCAGAGGGGAAAAAAATTATTTGTGGGGTGTGCCTTCCCATCAGGTAAGTCTGTGGGGGAAGAGGCAGGGCAGATCAAGGCCCTAGCCCTAGCCTCACTTCCTCCCTCACCCTTATCCATCTTCACTCAGAAATGTAAGAGTTGCCCAAGGGAGCCATACCTATATCAGCCTCTCCCAGGACATGATGGAATTTGTAGTCCCCCATGGAAATCAGCGTGATTCACCAAAGCTCTGTGTAGCCATTATTGCCCGACAAGAAAGAGGCTGGGGCTGTCCCTGGCTGCACCTGGTCAGGGTGACCTAGAACCCCAGAAGTGTATTATCATGGTCTCAGGCTGCATTAAATGGCTCCATGGGGTGGGTGGGATTTACAAGTTTTCATATTGTGAGAGGAAATGAATGGTTTGCAGCAAAATTTCCCCCTTCCTGTTTCATCTCTGGGCCCCTGCGGGTGACAAAGCCCGAGACTCATCACAGCAGTGGCGACACGTAGGGGGAGCGCTGGTGCACCCCCTGACCAGCCACACTCACCACTTAGGCAATGGACAGGGAGGCAGGCAGGAGTGCTGGTGCCCCCCCTGCAACCGCTGGCTGGGAAGTGGAGCACTGTTGCACTTCCAGAAGTGGCTGCAGCCAGAAGCAGCTGCAGCAATCAGCCACAGTGATCGGCCATCTCATGACTGGCTGCAGGGATATGCCCCCCACCCCCAACCCCTTTGGTGGGATTGGCTGTGGGGCTCCCCCTGCCCTGGTTGGTGGGGTGGCACATGCCCCCCCTGACTGAGGTGGCAGCAGTTGCCCATGCATCACAGAGTCCATGTGCAGGCTCATGCCATGGCCTTTGTCCTGGTATAGATTCCTGTGACATGGAAGCCACCTATGCCTTGTCCACAGAGGAAAGCTCCATGAGCTCATTCTCTGCACCAGACCTTTCTCTGGTAGCAGGTAAGAATCACAACCCTGTTCTTTTTATGGGAAAATGGCACAGCTCTCAATTCTCCCCTCCCAGAACATTTCTTACAAAGATGAAACATGTTGGCTTTTTCTACCAAGAAGCAGCAGCACTTGTATACTACAGAAACAGCTGGTCCAACATAAGGCAGTATTCCCCACATACCTATGACTCCTGACAAGCCCCAGAAATTCATTGAGAGGCTGTTCACCCTTGTAGCCAGAGGCTACTCCCAGGACTGCCAGAGATCAAGGGTGAGCACTGGAGAGCAGTCTGCACTTAAGCTGCTGGAGTGTGTCAACCCAGTCAGGTGGAGGGGCTCAGCATCACCTGCCCCTGGACTCACCTGTGCTGTGGCATAGAGCAGCTGTTATAAAGCCTCATTCTTCCTATAAGTAGATGGCTCTTGTCTCGTCCTCAGCCTGTTAAAGTATGAAGCCATTCAGGTACTGTCCTAAAGGCTGTTCCACATATATTCCTCTCAGCAGGGTTTTAGATGATGGAGATGGCAGCTGGGACAGAAAACCTGAGTATGTTGCTCAATATCCACCAGTCCCTCACCCCCAGTACATCAGGTTTTGGAAGGAAGACCTGCTTGGAGGCCCTCCCCAGCAGAAGGAATAGCAGTGTTTGTGAGCTTTACCAGCATGGCAGGGACTAATCTAGAGTTTCTCTTCCCCATTTAGGAGGTTCCTGGCTGCTAAATAGAGCTGGTGAGCAGCCTCCTGAGGAAGAGCCTGGAAACCTGGAGCCACCACAGACTTCCCCAAGGAATTTGGGTGAGATGGACTCCCTGAGACCTGAGAAGAACCAATGGGACAAGAGTCAGGGGAGGCCCCAAAAGCAGAAGGAGAATTTAGCAGTGGCCCAGGTACCATCCCCAGTTGGGCATGAGAGTGGAGAAGATACAGAACCCAGAAAGGCCCCTGGGTGCAGGGGAGACCTGAAGAGCCAGAAAGCAAAGTTCTGCTGGAAAGAGACACCACATCCAAACCAAGGCAATGGGGTGGGCCTCAGAAAGAAGCAGCAGCTCACTACCAAGCCCAGGGGGAGGGCCCACTCCTGCCCTGAGTGCAGGAGAACCTTTAACTGCCCATCACTCCTGGTTTTGCACAAGATAAGGCACACTAGGAAGAAGTCCCATGTGTGTGCCCAGTGCGGGAGGAGTTACACCTGCCTCTCGACCCTGGATGCTCACCTCAAGATCCATTCTGGTGCCGTCCCCCAGCGCTTCATCAAATGTGGGAAGAGCTTTGTGTGCAGCTCAGGCCTGGTCAAACACCAGCACGTGCACAGGAAGACGCATCAGTACCGTTGTATCCTGTGTGGTAAGACCTTCACCCATTTCTTCCCCCTGGTTCAGCACCGGCGTATCCATTTGGGGAAGACAATGCACCATTGCACCAACTGCAGGAAGAACTTTATCTGCTGGCAAGACCTGTCCCAGCATCAGTGTGTGCAGAGGCAAAAGCAGCCACACCACTGCACCAAGTGTGGAAAGAACTTCAGGCAGCTCTGCAAACTGGCCAAGCACAGACACATGCGCACAAGGGAGAAGACACATCAGTACTCTGCATGCAGTAAGAGCTCCACCTCTGCCTTCACTCTGGCCCAGTACCAGCTTATCCACAAAGGAGAGAAGCCACAACAGTGTTCTGAGTGTGGGAAGAGCTTCAGCCGCTCCTCCCACCTGGCCCGGCACCAGCGTATCCACACAGGCGAAAAGCCACATCAGTGCTTGGAGTGTGGGAAGAGCTTCAGCCTGTCTTCCAGCCTGACCCGGCACCAACGCATCCACACAGGGGAGAAGCCACATCAGTGCTCTGTGTGTGGGAAGAGCTTCACCCAATCCTCCCACCTGGCTGAGCACCAGCGCATCCACACAGGGGAGAAACCACATCAGTGCTTGAAATGTGGGAAGAGCTTTAGCCTTTCTTCCAGCCTGGCCCGGCACCAGCACATCCACACAGGAGAGAAGCCACATCATTGCTCTGTGTGTGGGAAGAGCTTCATCCAGTCCTCCCACCTGGCCGAGCACCAGCGCATCCACACAGGAGAGAAGCCACATCAATGCTCAGAATGTGGGAAGACTTTTAGCCTGTCTTCCAGCTTGGCCCGGCACCAGCGCATCCACATGGGGGAAAAGCCACATCAGTGCTTAGAGTGTGGGAAGAGCTTCACCCAATCCTCCCACCTGGCTGAGCATCAGCGCATCCACACAGGGGAGAAGCCGCATCTGTGCTTGGGGTGCGGGAAGAGCTTTGGCCACTCCTCCCACTTGGCAGAGCACCAACGTATCCACACAGGGGAGAAGCCACATCGGTGCCCAGAGTGTGGGAAGAGCTTCACCCAGTCCTCTACGCTGGCCCGGCACCAGCGCATCCACACAGGGGAGAAGCCACATCAGTGCTTGGAGTGTGGGAAGAGCTTTACCCAATCCTCCTCCCTGGTACGACACCAGCGCATCCACACAGGGGAGAAGCCACATCAGTGCTCTGTGTGTGGGAAAAACTTCACCCTCTCCTCCACTCTGGCTCGGCATCAACTCATCCACACGGGAGAGAAGCCGCATCAGTGCTCCGAGTGTGGAAAGAGCTTCACCCAGTCTTCCCACCTGGCCCAGCACCAACGTATCCATACCCGGGAACATCCATAGTTCTGCCAGCAATTCAGGAAGGGCTTGTGGATCTCTACCTGCTCAGCATCTACTGGTGGCTGCATTCAGACAAGCAGACTCATGCTGCTGGACTGCAGAAAGAGTTCATACACCCTTATGTCCTTGTAGGGCTCTGCAGAACCCAAAGGACTCAGAGGCTGGCCCCCAAGGTTTGTTTGGGGTGGAGAGGCTAAGCGAAAACACCTGGGACAGAGACCAGCCCAGATGCTGAGGAAACCTATGAGAAAACTATCTTGGTATCAGCCTTGGCATCTTTGCATTCCCCACCATTCTCTACAAGCGGCTGGTGCTCCTAAGGGGAAAAGAAGTGCCTTCACAATAGGTGCCCTCCCCAAGATACCTGGATAGTCCCAACACAGGGACTATCCTTGACTGCCTCCCAGCTTTGTCCTCCTTCCTGGTCCCAAGTTCTGGTATGTGAAGTTCTTGAGTTGCAGGAAGGAGTACATTTATGGCAGGAGAAGCATTCCCTGCCCTCCACCCTGAGCTCACCTTCCTCACCACCACATAATCCCTCTCTCAGGTCTCCCCATGTCCATTGGGTGTCTTCAAGAAGCTGATATTGCCACCCCTTGAACCAGTTTTCAGCGTCTCTCCAGAACTCTGCACCACTGGGTGCCTGCTGCTCCCCCTGCCCTCCTTCCATGCATTGCATTTTCCATAATGCATTCTCTGCTAAGAAAGCCCCAGACCTGAACATAATATCCCTGTGGTTGGTTTCTTTGCCCCTTCCAGAGCTGTGAGATGGTAACAGACCAGGGACCAGAACTCTTTCCTACACAGATATCTCCAATTTCCCAGCCCCTTCCCTTTTCATAGGATTCACCACAATCATAAATTTCATAGAGATTAGGGCTAGAAGGGACCTTGGGAGATCATCGAGTCCAGCCCCCTGCCCCAAGGACAGGAAGTCAGCTAGAGTTGAACGATTCCAGCAAGATAAGTGTCCAAATCCTTCTTAAAAGAGTCCAGAGTAGGTGCTTGCACCACCTCTGGAAGGAGCCTATTCCAGGCCTTGGGAGTTTGGACAGTTTTTCTTTATGTCCAGCCTAAAATGGTCTTGGAGAACTTTGTGACCATTCATCCTTGTCATCCCTTGGGGCACTCTGGTAAGCAGATGTTCCCACAGATCCTGATGCACACCCCTGATGTATTTATGGGCAGCCACCAGCTCACCCCTGAGCCTGCGCTTTTCCAGGCTGAAGAGTCTCATGGCTCTCAGCCTCTATAAGGCTTATTCTCCTGCCCTCTGATCATGCACGTGGCTCTCCTCTGGACTCTCTCAAGCTTGTCCACATCCTTCCTGAATTGCGGAGCCCAGAATTGGATGCATTACTCCAGCTGCAGCCTCACCAAGGCTGAGTAGAGCGGGAGGATGACATCCTGAGATTTACTTGAGAAGCATCTGTGTAAGCCAGAGTTTGGTTTGCTTTACAGCTGCAATATCGCATTGGTGGCTCATGTTCATCTTGTGGTCAGCCATGACCCCTAAGTCTCTTTCGGCCTTGGTGCTAGCGAGTGTACCACTGCTGAACCTATAAGCGTGCTGCAGGGTTTTTTTTCCTAAGATGGAGTACCTTACATTTATCGGTGTTGAATATCACCAGGTTTGTATCTGTCCACTTTTTCAGTCCATCCAAGTCAGCCTGGATCACCTTCCTATCCTCAGCTGTGGATACTCAACCCCAAAGTTTGATGTCATCAGCAAACTTGGCCAGTCCACTTCTGACACCAGAGTCCACACAATTGATAAAGATGTTGAAGAGAACAGGCCCACGAACAGAGCCTTGGCAGACACCGCTGGTCACGGGGCACCATGATGATTCACTTCCATCGACCACCACTCTGAGTCCAGCCTCGGAGCCAGTTCTCCAGCCATCAGACTGTAATACAGCCGAGGCCACAGTTGGCCAATTTTTCCATGAGGAGATTGTGGGGCACCAGATCAAAAGCTTTTTTTAAAGTCCAGATATGACCTCAATCTCTTCCCCCTTGTCCAAGTGATATGTCACCTTGTCATAGAAAGAAATGAGATTGCTCAGGCAAGATGTACCCACAACAAACCCATGCTGGCTGTCCCTCAGGATGTTGCCATCAGTCAGCTTGTCAAGAATGGACTCTTTGATTTTTTTTTCTAGAATCTTACCAGGATAGAGGTCAAGCTGATTGACCTGTAGTTCTCTGGGTCTGCTTTCCTCCCTTTCTTGAAGATAGGCACCACATTGGCTTTCTTCCAATCTTCAGATACTTCACCTGCGTGCCAGGAGTTTTTGAAAATCTTTGCCAGTAGTTGGGCTATAACTCCTGCCAGCTCCCTAAGTACTTAGGGATGCAGTCTTTCAGGGCCCACTGACTGAATCTAGGGGTTGTTTTTCACCCTCAGGTGCAGGACCTGGTGGTCACATGGAACATTACACTCATATCCTTCTGTGCAGCAAAAATGCTGCCCTTTTGAAGGAACCTCTGGCCAGGGGGCAGTAGAGTTCCTTTTCTGGGTGAAATGGGGTAGCAAGGGTGAAGGAGCTGCAGCCTGTGGCAGGTCCTGCCTCTCCTGTGGAAGGGTGGGGAAAGTATGAGGATGTTCTCTGGGTGAAATAAGTTATTTGGCTCCATGATTGTTCTATAGGTACTACTCCAAGAGGTTAATAACCCATCATTTCATTAGTCTTCTCCATAAGTGTCCTCTTTGCTGATCCCCCGCTGTGTATAAAGGTCTCTTCACTTTCCCTATATTACAGTGTTTAAGAAAATAACCTTGTGACTTTTGAATAAGCCTCAGTTTTTTTGGAAAGAGGGGCTGGTTTGTCTTGTTGGGGGAGTGGTCACAAAAAGGAGGGAAGGAATATGACTTTGTTCAACATATTTTGACAGTTCCCAATACTTATTGAATTTCCAAGGGGCTGTGCAGTTTGGGAAGCAATTCATGTATATGATGGATTAGATGTTAATTCCTCCCACAGCAGCTCCAACAAGTGACTGGGAACATGGGAAACAGTTGGGATCCTGCTGATGAGATGAGTTCTCCATTTTCACCCATGACCACAGCCATATTAAGCTCCATGACAACCCATGTTAGACTCCTCATGACAATATATTGAATTACACCGTTTTCACCAGGAGGAATAAAGCCAGTAGATCTTCCCTTTTGATGTCTCTCCCCCTGGTTCAGATTCCAGAGACCCAAAGGACTGCTGAGCAAAGTGAAGTTGGAGGTGGTAATTTAGACCCCAAATGCACTTTCCACATCTGGCAGTCTGCATCAGGTTTATTGCTATCTTTGCTCAAGTGATGAGCCCTCTCACCATCCTGCTACATAAAAACCTCTAGTTTTACTGGTCCGTGGTTCCCAGTGAGTCTCTGAAGATCTGAAATGGGACTTTACCTCTGCCCCTCTGCTAGCTCATCCAGACCCAACCTTCTCATTTGTGAAAGAAATGGATGTATCCAGCACTGCAGTAGGTGTGGTGCTCTCCCAATGGCAGGGCCTAGACCAAATTCTGTATCCCTGCATCTTCTTTTTCTGTAAACTCACCCCAGCAGAACAAAGGCTTGAGACCCTGACCTGTGAACTCATGGGCATCAGCATAGCTTTTGGGAAGTGGTAGCACTGCTTTGAAGAGGTGTGGCACAAAGTACATGTTCTTACAGATCACAAAAACTTAGGATATTTGTATGCAGCCACAGCATTCAACCAGAGGCAGCTTTGCTGGATTCTTTTCTTGTCCCAATTTGACTTTCAAATAATATACCAGCTGGGACCTAGAAATGGGAAAATGGATGCTGTTTCCCTGACAGTAGACTATGATTACTTGACATAAGGACCATTGGGACCTAGCCCCATTTGGAAGTCACATGACATCCTCAGCACCACCGTGTTAATGGAGCTGCTATCTGTGCCATCACTTGGGAGTAAGCTCCCCTGGAGAGGTGATCTTCATGTGACAACTGCCGTGAATCCAGGATGGGGTAATCTTCACTTGAGGCAATATTTACGTGCCCTGGGTCCAGCCAGACTTATAATATCTTTATGCCATAACTCTGTTAGCTGGCCATCCTGGAATGGAGACAGTGTATCAACTACTTATCTGCTACTTCAGTGGCCACACCTGGGTAAGACCATGCAAGTATTTGTCTACACTTGCAAGATTTGTATCCTTTAAAAAAATCCCCCAAATCCCTGTTGTCTTCTCCAGCCCTTTCCCACTCCCTCTTGGCCATGAGCTACTATTTTCATGGACTTCATTGTGGAGATTCCTGAATTGAATGAGTGCTTTACAATTTATTGGTAAATGCATCATCAACTAAGATGGTGCATTTCACTTCATAAGTAGGTCTGCCCACAGCTGAAGGCACTGCCCAATTGTGTTTGGACCACAGAGGTTGCATCCACGGCCTTCCAAACAGCCATCCACAAACCTTAAACCATGGGTCCAAGCTTCTCTCCTGGTTTTGGCACAAGGTCCTGCAACGGTTGAGTTTGGGATATAGCTGTCATTAGTACATCACCTACAGATGAATGACCAAACAAAGTAAGCCAACCATGTGTAGGACTCACTGGAACATTGTTACAAAAGCATTATCCAGAATACACCTGACCAGAAGCCTGACCAATGCATGAACTTTTTACATAAGCAAAATCTGTAATATGGGCCAGATGAGTACTCCTGTTAGGAGATGGGAGGGAGAGATGACTGTACAAGGCAGAGAATAGTTCAGTACCTTCACGACAAGGCTGGAATAGGAGCGCTCAGATCAGGATGTCGCACATGCCCTTAATACAGGACAGCTCATGTTATAGATGGGATGTAATACATTTTTTTTATCACTGTGTAAAAGAATAATTAGAATGCATGGGAATTTTGTATGGTGTTATGCAGATATCTTGTTACAGGCATACATGGGTTAACATCTTATTGGTCAGCTCAAAAGTGTGTTAGGGCTACACCTTATAGACAAACCAAGCCAAGCTCTTGCCACTGAACCAAACCTAAGGTCATTCATAAAGGCAAGATTGGTGTTGAAATCTTCAGGTTGTGACTTTTTGATGGAACTTCAGCCCCAGAGACTCAGTACTGGCATCACATCAATAACACCCAACAAGGAGAGCTACAATGATACCAGATACTAGAGCAGTGCTTTTGTTGCTACCACAGTTTTCCAGCAAAGCAACTGGGTCTCACTACTAGCATTCACAGAGTTCACCTGTAACTACTCTGCACATGGCTCTTTTTCACTATGGACTAGAAAAGCTTTAGGTGTTCAAACTTGAACTTAACTGGACAATTCTGAAGAAATGCCTGAAGATAAAAAGGGAAATCCTCAATAACTTAATAGCTGCTGAGTTTAGACTGGGATATTAGTTTTTGAGACCATAGTTCCTACACTGATTCTTGGGACATGTACTGAGAGCTTGAAGAGGATTCTAACCTTATTTATTTTCAATTTTGGAGCCCCCTACAAACTCCTAGGAGCAGGTGGTAATAGTCAAAATGTTTATAGTCCTCATTATGGTGGAAGATGTGAGAACATGGCTGGAGGGCTGCTGTGGAAAAATGTGTTACATAGAGATGGTGTGAGATGTGGACTGTGTTTGGACTGGGCTATGGCATGCCCATGTGTTACTTTGGACAGACCTCATGGATTATAGGAGGTATGAGGCATGTCCCCCCCTGGAACAGCTGTAGGATCCCATAGGAGGATGATATTTTACCAGGGAGACCCCAAACTTTGTCATAGGTGTAAGGAGTGTGGGTATCTTGTTGCAGCTTGCACCCAAACTTTGTGTTCCCTGTGTAGAAGGGACACATGAAGAAACACTGTTGCTAAGGATGGAGAGAGGAGCTATATGTTCAGATCTTGCCCCAAAACCTTTGTGCCCATCTTGAGGAGGAGACCAGCTGACACAAAAGACACACAGGAGGAGAGGGATGAGGTGAGCAAATGAGACCAACAGGGAAAACATGGAAAAAAAGAAAAAACGAGTAGCTGTGGCAAGAAAGAGGTGAAGGTGGTGGAGGAGAAGACCCTGCAGCAGAGCCAAGAAGGGATTTTTTTGAGGGGTTCTTCTTGGTGGGGTTGCTGGAGGAGAAGGAGGACCAAGGGAAGACTAGTAACCCCAAAAGCAGGGAGAGAGATGGGACGTCTTGCAAGAGAAAGAGAAGAGGGGGTGAAGTGTCTTGCTGAAAACAAAAAGAAAAAGAGGATTGGCAAACACAGGAAGGGTAGTAGAGGAGGACAAAAATAGGGAAAGGCAGAGAATCAGAGATGGGGTAGAAGGAGGGGGAGCCTTCCTCTGTAGAGGCCTGGTAAACAGAAAGTTCAGGCCAAGGTTGCAAGATGATGAGAAGACAAAGAACTCGGGGGGGGGGGGTGGGAAAGCAAGGGGGAAAGAATGATGAAGTGCTCCTTTGCTAAAGCAAAGCTAATAGTCGCATTGATGTTTGCATCAGTCAGTGTCAGGGTTATTCTAGATGCATGTAAGGCAGCAGGAGAAAAGGAGTTCCTGGCTCTAGTATGGGTAAATGTATGCCTGCAGTGGTGTGGAATATCATGGGAGAGGATTATGATTGCTTTAAGAAATGGACAAGAGGTTCCTTACAATGGTCTGGCGCTAATGAAAAGAAAGCATCTGGTGTGGCAGTCCTGGTATGGAACCCATGGATTAGAATTTGAAAGGTGGTGGAAATGGTGCAGTGGTAACAAATTGTATATCGGAAATGGAAGCCCGCTATGGGATACCGTGTAAGCTAGCAATGAGCTTCATAGGCTCAAAATCCAGTGTGTTGCTGGGAGACTTCCACTGTTTTATACAGGTGGGGAATAAGGTTGTTGGGGAAGATAGATAAAACCTCCATATTGTTGAAATAAATTCTGGAGGAAAACAGTCCTCAAGACTGGGGAAGGGAAGGCCCAGCGAAGGAAGGGGTGTTTATGACGGTCAACTCAACCAGAAAGTTTCACTCAATTATTGATTTTGTTTTCTTGTCACAGCATTTGGGAGTGAAAGACTTTGAGGTGGTGCTGAATTTATTCTTGGACCATTTGATGTTGAAAACAAAGTAGAGGTAGATACTTGCCAGGTGATAGGGAGAGGACTCTGGAAACTGAATGTGGTGCACTTTGAGGAGGAGAAGGTCATAAGAGAATATAGGGAATTTTATATAAGATGGAGAAGACTAAAAGGGCATTATTAGAATACAGCCACTTCAGGGGCAATGTGAAGGAATGTACAAAGGTTATCTTTGGAAAGATTGGGAGAGAGAAGCCAAGGTGCGGAAGCAATGTTTGCAGAATGGTTGTAAAGGAATCTACTAAGGTTAAGTAGGCAGGTGAATGTTGGTATCCAAGTGCAGGAGGAACAGCAACAGAGAAGATGTAGGACCATTTCAAGAAAAGATGGATGAAGAAAATGTTCAAAGCAAATTCATAGTGGGTGGGGGAAAATTAGACTGTTTTAAGGAAATGGGACAAGGGAGAGAGACAGGGGATCAAAGCCTTGAAGGAAAGAAGTAGAAGCAGGGTTATGGGGTTAGGTGAAATTTTGGGTGTGGTAGAGGAATTCTATCAGAACCAGTACTCACCAAAGGTAACAGACACAGAGGTGATGCCATTGGGTTTCAAGATGTAGCAGAGAAGGATGATGACAAGCTAGAAGGAGAGTGGAGCATGTAGGAAGTGAGGATGGTGCTAGGAAGCTTAACAAATAGCAGAACAACAGAAGATGAGGTCCCATAAGAATCCTATACAATGTTTTGGGAGGTGGTAGGTCCAGAACTAATGGAAGCCTATGGGCAAATGAAAAGGGGAAAACACTTGGGGGGGGGGGCACGGAGAGGGGTGTGATCAGCCTGGTTTTCAAGGAGGGTGATAGAGATGCTTTAAGTAATTGGAGACCTGTTGCCCTCATCAATTTTGATTATAAGCTTTTTCCAAAGGGAATTATGGATTGGTTGAAGGGGGTGATTGGGAAGATGGAGGCACTAGATCAGGTCTGTGGGATACTGGGAAGACAAATCCTTGAAGCTTTATTGTAGCTGAGAGATGTTGTTTGCTACTTCAGAAAGTGGAAACTAAATGTAGCCATACTGAACCTGGACTTAGATAGGGCATATGATTGTGTGGCACATAAATCTATACTGGTCACTCTGGAAAGGATGGGCCTCCCCCCTGTGTTCATTGGATGTCTCCAAATGTTGTATTTAAACATAATGGGCATGTCTACATGTTGCTATATGGTGGTGTTGCTACAGCACTGTGCTTTAGTACATCCTTTTGGAAGTACTAAAGCACAGCGCAGTATGGGTGGTTACTGCAGCATGCACATGGCACATGGTTAGATTTCACTGCTACGTCACCATAGCAGTGTGCTGTAACTGGGGAGTGCGCTGCTACAGTGATGTAGTTGGCAATCACGTGTAGACCCACATGATTGCTATGTCACTGTAGCATGCCATATGGCAATGTAGCACATTGCTACATCGCCGTAGGGCAACATGTAAATGCACCCAATGTTTAGTACTGGTCAACAGTCACCCAACAGGACAAATAGAGGTGCAGTCTACAGTGAAGCAAGGGTGCCTTTGTCCTGTTTTTTTTCTATTTATATGTATAATGAACCACTGTTGGAGAAGATGAGGAGTGATGGGGGAGGGGGGTGATAAGTGGAGTGCCTGTACCTGGGGAAGATGGGGACCAAACCAATTTGTAGCCAATATGGATCATGCTAATATCTTTCAAGATCATCTTGTCCCTGGAAAGGAAAGTGAAGAGTATGTGCATGGTGTATAGGAATGTGGGGGATTTAAGCACATTGGGGATGAAGAAAGTCAAAGAAGAGTGATGGATGCTGGGAACTGAAGATCATCCCCTTCTGGGACCCTGAAGCTATTCCAGGGGGAGGTGCCTCACATCCCCCCATAATCCATGAGGTTTGTTCAAAGTTCCCAGCACCTGCTCATCGGTATTGGGAACTGGGATGGAAAGACAAACCACATGGGAAACAGAAAATACCAAAGTGAGATAGTTACTGGGGTCTGGATTTCACAAAAACTGTCTTTGGAGGGAAAGGTGGGAATAATCAAAGCATTGATCTTGCCATTATTGCTATACATGGAGATGGTTTGCAAAATCCAGGAGTTGTATGCCTTCTTTTGATGATCCTAGCATGAATGCTTGGTGAGAGAGATACTGTATGGGACACAGGGGTGTGGAGAATGGGGTTTTTCAGATATACTTTTATGTGTGTAAAATATATGAGCTTATGTTGCACCTTGGTGGTGGGAGGTAAATGCAAAGTCACATCTTTTTTGAGATCCATACTGGAAGATTCATAAATTTGTCTAGTCAAAAGACCATCTCACTTAGGTGGGATGTCTGAGTATGGAGAGATCACAAAGGGTGTGGAGTATGACATTTTTAAAATGTACCTGTTGAAAGAGCACAGAGAAACTGGGGGTCAACTGTAGAGAGGAAGAAACTCAGAGGCATTCTGAGAATGTCAGTTTTATAAAAAGGGTATGGAGCAGAGTGGGATGTGTTCTTGAGATACTGGTTAGGTTATGTCCTATGACACAAGAGATGGTGCTGTGGGTGATTCCCCATAAACTGGAAAAGTGCATGCAAAAAGAAGATGGTTTGTGTGTGCCAGGCTGGCAACACACAGCACACCCCAGTCAAAATTCCTATCCCTGGCTACAGCCAACACCCAATGCCTGTAACGGAGGGTTTAAAAAAAAAACAAAACAAAAAAACCCATAACACATGTAGCCACAGGAGGGTAAAACATTTCTTCCCAGCTCCATACAACAACCAGCAAAACCCAGAAGCCTGGGAAGTGCCCATAGTAGAACACAGGCATAGTTATGCGTAAGTCACCCCTGGCCAGTAGCAGTCCAACCTCCTCCTGAACACCTCAAGTGATGGAGAATCCACAACTGCCTTCAGCAATCTATTCTACTTAGGAAAGGACCTTCAGTGTGATCATTAAATATCAAATATTCTTATAATCTGGATAATTTTCAGTAAGAGAATAGGAAATGTATTCAGATGAGGTTTAAATCACTATAGAAAATTAAGCTATACACAGATTTGATAATGTCTATCCTAGGAAAATCAACCCAAAATTCTTCATTCTGGTGTGACTGAGACCTACACTTTAAAAGGGTCTTCACTGTGCATATAAACTGAACATGTACAAAAATAGAGGGGTTTTTTTCTCTCAATTTGTTTCTTTTACCTAAAAAGACAGTTCTAGATCTCCCTATTTACAAACTCTGCAGCATTTTTACAATCCTAGACAAAGAGCGGTCCTTCCACGACGTACTACCAGAACCCCCAAAATCAGCAGAGGGGGTAGCCATCAAGTGGAATTTCTCTGACTCAGTCCTTCAACCTGGAAGGACGTGGGCAGTGGGGTTCCGCAGGGCTCAGTCCTCAGGCCTGCACTGTTCAACATCTTCATCAGTGATTTGGACAAGGGGGTAAAAAGCACCCTGTTCAAATTTGCTGATGACACTAAGATGTGGGGGGACATGGGCACACTGGAAGGATGCAACAGGCTACAATCAGACCTAGACAGGTTACAAGGGTGGGCGGACGAGAATAGCATGGGTTTCAACACAGACAAGTGCAAGGTGATGCACCTCGGGAGGAACAACTGGCACCATACCTACAGGTTGGGGAACTCCCCTCTTGTCAGCATGGAGGCGGAAAAGGATCTGGGGGTCATCACTGACTCCAGGATGAACATGGGCCAGCAGTGTGGAGAGGCAGTTAGGAAGGCCAACCGCACCTTGTCATGCATCTACAGATGCATCTTGAGCAGGTTCAAAGAGGTGATCCTCCCCCTCTATGCGGCACTGGTCAGGCCGCAGCTGGAGTATTGCATCCAGTTCTGGGCGCCACACTTCAAGAGGGATGTCGACAGCATGGAGAGGGTCCAGAGGAGGGCCACTCGTATGATCAGGGGACAACAGGGCAGGCCCTATGAGGAGAGGCTACGGGACCTGAACCTGTTCAGCCTCCAAAAGAGAAGGCTGAGGGGGGATCTTGTGGCCTGTTATAAACTAGTCAGGGGGGATCAGCAGGCACTGGGGGAGTTACTGTTCCCCCGAGCACTGCCAGGAGCGACCAGGAATAACGGTCACAAGCTGGCAGAGGGTAGGTTTAGATTAGATATCAGGAGGCGCGACTTCACGGTCAGGGCGGCTAGGGTCTGGAACCTGCTTCCAAGAGAAGTGGTGCAGGCTCCTACCCTGGGGGTGTTTAAGAGGAGGTTAGATGCACATCTTGCTGGGGTCATTAGACCCTAGCATTCTTTCCTGCCATGGCAGGGGGTCGGACTAGATGATCTGCTCAGGTCCCTTCCGACCCTAGAAACTATTGAACTAAGAAACTGTGAAACTAGGTAGGCTTCATTTAGATATTATGGGTCAAATTCATCATTGGTGCAACTTGACTGGTAAGTGGAATAACAGCAGAGATGAGTGCAATTTTGAATGGTCAGAAATAGGCTTGTGAGGTTCATGTTGTGTAGCTTATCTGAGGCATAACAATAGGAGTAAATCAAACTGCTGGTTGTATTTCTTGCTTTATGAAGCTTATGGAGTACATTAGGAGTAGAGTAGGACCTGCAAATTAGCTAGGAGATTGTAATGGTGTTCTGATTGCAGAGCAACGTAAAAGCTGCAGCAACAATAGTTTGTCTTAGTGTGACATCTTGCTGTCAGTTAAGCAGATTCCAAATCATCCCACGACAAAAAATTCCAGGTTCTCCTGTATTTTCAGGACCTACCTGACAGAAGAAAGTGACTGGTATTTAATTTATTTTATGCTTACAAGGCATCAGGTGCTTATTTAGAATACTTCCTTTATTTAGCAGAATAACAAATTGGATTTGGGAAACAGAAAAATGGTTCTGATAAATTAAAGTGAGACCCTGAGAAATGTGAGGGCTGAAAATTAATTTTATCAACAGCATTTGCAACAATAAAAAATGAGGGAAGTAGAGTTAAATTGGTAACCAAACATAGTTACAAAGACATACAGGATAATTAGGAATAGGCCACAGTAATACTTATAAATGAGTTTGAGATGTTTACTATATATTTGCTTCTGGAGAAATAATGAATAAAGGAGACCGCAAAACTATGGAAAAAAAAAACCCAAATGGGGTAGGCATGTTTCTGGAGTATAGAAATACTTGCTTTGGATTTTTGGTTTTATTTGCGGTACCAAGCTGTCAATAATGCAGCCCAGGAGAAAGTGGCGCAAAGTTGTGTGGGCATGTGTTTTTCATGATCACCATGCTTCTATCCATTTGTACAATGACTTGTTTGTGATCCTGTTTGTGACAATATAGTTTTATTGTTCCAGGAGAATGAGTGTAGAAGATTGCTTAGTATCTTAAAATGCCCTTTTGGGAATGTGACCTTTATTAGTACCAGCTGCCCTACTGAAGGGCCTGCTTCCAGTTAGTTGCAGTCCAGAAAACATGCACGAGGTACATTTACTGGACCAAACATGAGATGTCACCAGAGTAATCAGATTAATCTCTGCATAAGGCACATGAAATAGCTAGTTTTCTTATGCAGAAATTATGAATTGTGGTACAGAAATTCAGGAACTGAAATTATTTTCATTTGTCTGAATTTGCTTCTCTCACCTTCTCAGTATAATATTTTTGCAGTGCCAGTGGGTACATACTAAAATAGGAAACACTCTAAATACAACTTCAGGCATAATTAAGGCAGTAAAACTGAAAATTATTGTAAAAGGGATGCACCAACTAGTGTCAAAGGAGATGGCAGCCCATGTCTGGCATGAGATCTTTATTCTGTAGCCTCCAGCTGCTCTGCACTGGCCCCAATCCCCATGCCTGGGTCTCCCACAAGGCCATGCAGCTCTGTGCTCTGCTCCAGCACAGCAGTGGTGAACTGGATGCACAGGTGGGCTGGGTAGTTGTGTCGCCATGGCAACAGCCCCTCCTGGAAGCTGATATGCCCCCCGTGTGCTGTCACTAGCAGGGCTGTGTGGGACAGGTGCCTCCACATCTCCGTGGGGATGGCTGGAAAATAGCCCTGACAGCCAATCAGCCCTACCTCCGTGCCCCGCCCCACCAGGTCCCAGCCCCAGCCCCAGCCCAGTGATACAGGATGGGTCCACTGCCTGAGGGAGGGGATGGGAGGGGGTCCTCACCATGCAATGGGGAGAATAGGTCATCGGCCGCAGTGAGGCAGAGCAGGACTACGCAGATGGCTGGCAGGCTGGGCACGGGGCTGGCTGCCCGCACATACTCTTTGCATGACCTGTAACCAAACACTGGTGCTGTGTAGTGGTCATCAAACTCCCGCAGAGTGCGACCCTGGGGGGAATGGGTTCAGCACACTGCCAGCCCCAGGGGTAGGAAAGGGGATGGGAATGAGAGTAAGTCCTACCTTGAGGATGTGGTCTACATCTAGCATTGCTGCAATCGCCTGCCTGTTCCTGGAGCAGATGTGCACCATCAGCACCAGGGAAGCACAGCTCCCTGGACACTTGGCCTTCTGCTGCTGCTGACAAGAACCCCTTTCAGACTTTTTCCCCCAGTCCCTGCTCCAGTGTAGTTTTGGCCCCTAGAAGTCTATCTTCCAGGTCTCATGTGCCTCCTGTCCTGGACCCAGCCAAAGTGCCCTGCTCGCCTCAGTGACTCTGCTGTCCCGTCCCACCCTGAGCCCTGTCTCCCCAAGGTTGCCCTGTCCCCAGCAGGCCCCAGCCACACATCCAGCCCCACCCCACTCCACTCTGCCCTGCAGTGGCCCCTGGGATCACATCCATCTGTCCCAGAACGCAACTGTGGACCAGTTGGCGCAGAAGGACCGTGAGGGGCCCATGTATGACTACCATGTTGATGGACTGCTCGAGTGAGTGCAGGGTCTCCTCATAATCCCAGGGGGCAAAGAAGATCACGGCAGCCTCCAGCCCCACAGCGTAGCCTGTCCATCCCAGGTAGTGCAGCACCAGCATCCTGCGAGCACCTGCACGTCACGTGACCCATCCACCCTTCCCCAGGCCCAGGGGGGCGAAGGCTAGTTCCCGCTGCAGGGAATGGGGGCCCTGCCACCACCCATCCAAGCCAGGTCTGAGCCCAAGCTGCAGCCTCCCTGTGCACCCCTACCTGGGCCTGCTGTGGCCCCTCCCCAAGCCTGCCACTGATGAGACCTGTGCTACATCCCAGCCGGGCACCTCCAGGACCCTGGATATGCATTTCTCCCTGCCTTGTGCCCCCCATGTCCCCCCCATCCTGGCTTCCCCTGCTGCTTACCCGCCCAGGAGTGGGGCCTGGGGCAGCTGCGCCCAGAAGTGGGCGATGGTGGTCTCCAGGTCCTTAGTACTGGCAGGAGAGAAGGCTTTTGGGGTCTGGAAGCAGAATAGGGCCGGGGGTGGTTGCCTGGGGGAGGGGGCATCACCCGGCAGCTGGGCTCATATACTGCTAAACCTGCCTTTAAATCCCACTGCCTGGCCCCCCAGCACAGCTGGAGCTGGGAGTGTAGCGAGAGGTGTGCAGGGCCTCAGTGCTGAGCTCCCCGCCCCCCAGCCTCAGTGCTGAGCTCCCCGCTCCCCCCCCCCTCCCCGGGGCCTGGGAGAGCCAGGGAACTGGCCCAGAAATCCAACCCCACCCCAGCCCCAGGGCAGCCTGGTCAGGCAAGGGGTGACAGGCACTCACCAGCAGCCCCCTTGCAGCCACGGTAGTTGAGCACCATACACCTGTGTGTGAGGGAAAGAGTCAAGGTGTTCACCCCAACCCAGCCCCAGCCCACCTGGCAGCAGTTCAGCAGCCATGTGGACATGGGCCAGCACTCAGCCCTGCCTGGGCAGCACAGCTAGGGCCAGTGGCCACCCCTACTGGCATCGCAGCAAGCCTCACCTGTAGCCAGCCTGCAGGGCCCCATGCACCATGTGCAGGATGTAGGAGGCCTCACTGCTGTTGGTGGTGCCAGGCAAAAGCAGGAGTGTGGGGCATGTGCCAGGGTCCGGGTACTGGTGGCTCCCCGCATTGTCAGCCCAGTCTAGCACCAGCTGCCCCCATCTGCTGTGCAAAGCAGCTCGCTGTGCAGAGCAGTGGGCAGGGAGCACCTGAGAGCCAGGCCAAGGGCACAGGCAGGTGCCGCGTGGAGGCACACAGGTGTGGCAGCCTGCACCACAGGCACCCACAGCAATCCTCTGGGGACACAGCGGCCGCCCGTCAGCCGGGCGCTCGGGCCGAGGCGAGGCTAGGCGGCCGCGCCCGGTAGCGGCACGGCTGCGGGCTGCGGGCTCCACGCTGGGCCCGGCGCTGCCAGCGAGCGGCGCCAGCGCGAGTCCCCGCACACCCGGCGCGCGCGCGGAGCGGCCACGGGCGACACCTTCCCCCGCGGCTCGGCAGCTCCGCCGGACGTGGGGGTGGGCACGGCGCGGGGTGGAGCAGGGCCGGGGCCGGGGCAAGTGGAGAGCAAGAATTGGGGCGAAGCGTAGGGCGGGGCGCGCAGCCGAGGGCCCTGGTGCGCCGGCGCCAGCCCCAGCTGCGGCAGGGATGGGCTGAGCGGAGCCCCGGGTGCAGGCGGCGGCAGCAGAACAGACAGACGCAGCGGGTGCTCGGCGCAGCATCCTGCCCCGGGCACCCTCTGCCTCTCCCGCGGGGCCTGGGGATAGCCGCGCCGACGGAGGAGACGGATTGACAGTAGCTACGCGCATCCAGTAGTAGCCCAGCCGGGTGATGGCAGGGCCAGGGACCTCCAGGCACGAGCATCGTGCACGGCTCAACTCTGGCTCCAAGACCCTGAACTGTATCTTTATCAGGGCCTGATGCAACTGATGGCAGGAGTAGCCCAGCCCATAAAGCCCCACACAGGGGAGTGCTGTGACTAATCTTGATGCAGTCAAGTTTGGTGTAAATGCTCTCCAAAACTCTGCAGCCTCGCTTACTCCCCGATGTGCTAGCTGAATAGGGCCATGGGCCACGGGGTAACCCGATTCTCTGGTCACCATCCTGGACCAGATTAGACAGATTATGACCCATGCAGTCCCTCAGATTAAACAAGAAAGAGTGCCATTTGTAGCAGCATTGGATACAGTCACATACACTAATGAGAGTGGTGCCCAGTTTAAATGAGGAGGGGGCCACTTTAGAGGCAGAGGTGGAGGATGTGGTAGAGGCATAAGCAATTTGTATCTGACCCTCCAGTCCTATCAACAAGGAAGGAAGGGATTTAGAAAGGGATTCAGTACTCGATGTCAATTGGGCAAGAAATAATTGGAAAGGTACAGACGGAAAAGATATTGCATATGTAAAAGAGTGGCAGTGGATTTTCCACTGGGTAGCTCAACACCTCGATTTACTGAAAATCAGACATGTAAAGGCACACAATAAAGATGGCAATTTAGAAACATATTGGAACAATAAAGTAGATACCGTGGCAAGAGAAAGACCTATAGCTGTAGTCACCAGGAGTCAAGCAAAGAAGTCAGACCAAACAATTCCTTTAAATGCTGATATTGAGGATGAGTTACCTCAACACATCCCTGGTAAAAGAGAAGAGCAAGAACTAATTAATATGGCACATTGATTTATGCATGAGGGTATCAAGGGAACTCTATGAAAGTCAAGCAGATTGCTAACTGGGAAGGTATTAAAGATGATGTGGAAATATGGGTTAGAAAGTGCCACGGAAAAGGCTTGACCCCCCCACACTGGCAACCGATGATGTGTCAAAGATGCTTTGGACAGTGGCACCGAATTCAAATTGATTTTATTGACAAATTGCCTAAGAGTAAGGAAGGATTCCAATACTTGTTTGTAAACTGACAGCCCCCAGACTTGTGCACTATGTACACTCCTGTGACTAAGAAGCTGATTTGGGGCTGGGATTATAGGGCAAAATCCACCTTGGATCACCCTGCAACACTCCACTCCACCACCCAGAGACTCTCTGGAAGAAATCTAGGCACATCCGGGCTTGACCCAGCGCTCATTTTTGAGTGCTAGCCTGCTACCTGACACCCACCCCTCAATACCTGCATGCTAAGTACATTGTGCCAAAAAAGAATATTATTTTGTGCTGGGATGATGGGGCAAAACCCACTTTAGGTCACCTGAAGCCACACATCTCCCTGACTGAATAAGTCTGGGCAGGATGCTGCGTGGCCCAAAGCTTGGTTTTTGCATGCCAGCCAGCTAACTGAGAGCACCCCTCCTGGTTTGTGTGACAACTAATCAGCACCAAATAAGGGGCTGGGGTTGAGTTGGTATTTCCAGGCAAAATCCTTTCCTGGTTACTTCAAACTTAACCTCTCCACCCCTGGAGTGGGGTGTCTAGTGGGGAGTGTTCTCCCAAACAGGGCTGCCCTAGGGGTGCAAATCAGGGCAACTGCCCCAGGCCCTGCACTTTGGGGGGCCCTGCAGAGCCGGGTGAAATGGCCATGAGGACTTTGCACCACCACCGCTGGCTTAGTGTCCGTGCACTCACTCCCCACCCTGGGGCTGCTGGCTTCTTCACATCCAGGGCACACAGAATTGGGATGGGGGCAGGGCCCCACAAGACCTGATTTGCCCCAGGCCCTACACCCTGCTCAGGTTGGCTCTGCTCCCAAAGAAGACTTTTCAGGCCGCATTTGATCTTTGGCTTTTTCTGCCAGAGATTTCTGTAAATGACATTAAGTAAGTTGGTAGCATAAGAGGTTTTTTTTGAAGCTGTGATGACATGAAGTAAATTGAAATAATCCTATATGCATTTCTAGCTCTATATCAAATTACCAAAACATGCCTTCTCAAATGCCAATTGCTAGCTTTTTGGAGATGGTAGTACCCTATTCCCTTGCCCCCATAATCCCTTTCTTGTATATTCAGGTCTCTTTTATTTAAGTATCTGGAATGTTGCTAGTTAAAACATGTCACCAGTGCTGATTAATTCAACATAAAACATTAGATATTCACAAATTGATGAGTTTGCTAAAATAAAGGTGTTCTCATTACAGGTACAAGGTAGTTGGGGTAACGTGTAACCCAACTGGGAACCATTTTGTACGTTTCCACAGACTTGGTGAAACTGAGAACTGGCATTACCACAATGGGATTTTAGAATTTAAAAAAACTGGGTGTGGAGATCCACCGGACACTGAAGAATAGTTCTCCAGAGCTCTTAGGAAGAAAAGTGCACCAAGCCATGCTGTTGCTGTACAAATGTCTCAGAAACAATAAGGACACCAGCAAGGGCACACACAGGTTGTTAAATATATACCAAAGCCTCATCTCAGGAATTGGGAACACTGTACAGGTCAGGTTCACCTGCTACCATAATTTACAGTAGATAGAACTACCTGGGACTGATATTGCCAAGTGCTGGCTATCAGTTAAATAACTTGGCAACCTCTAGAGTGCCAATGGCTTTGTGCAGAAGAGCACCTTAGAGGCAGACACTAGTCTTATCCCTGGCAGAGGAAATGCCACCAAAAAATATGGAACTGAAGTCCACTCTATGACGGGGTAGACTGGGTTCTTTAACCCTGGTTGGCAGCCAGTCTAGGAGTGGAGCTCCAATAGATGGATGAATGGATAATCTCCTTTGCTCCGGCAGCTCCTGCAGCCAAGCTGGTTCTAAACATCCTGGCACCTGCTTTTCCTTTGGATTAAAGCAGCAAGGCTGCAAGGGGTGTGTGAGCAGCTCAGTGTCTCTGTATATACTGTCCAGGGTTTTGTGCTTCACTTTATCTTTTAAGCAAGTATTACTTTCAGCAAGCTGATATCTCACTCAGCATAAAACTATTGCCTTGCAAGACAGACGAATGTCTACTGCTAGTATTACTGGTGCTAATACTGGGATTTTCATGGATTCATAGATGGTAAGGCCAAAATCTGTTCTCACCTATCTTCTATGTTCTGTTATTCTGTTATTGTATGGAATAGTGTGCATTGATAATGATGAGTCTTTTTGCAATTAAGACAATATTTACCTAATTTTTGGAGGGTTGAGGATGGGGGAAGAGGAAAGATCCCACCACACTGCTGCCTTGGGTTTGGGGATGGATGGTCTGAGGTTGTGATGACCCCAGGGCAACCACGAAGAGACCTCACTTGTGGGGGAGAAGGCCCCTTTAACGGGGTTCAGGGGGGCATGAGAGGGGATGAGGGAGAGGCAGATGTTTACCTGGTTTCAGGGTGTCTGGGGTTTGGCAGAGGGGGTTAAGGGGAGGGTTAGCATGAGGCTGGATTCATGGTGTATAACTGGTTTACCTGCACCCCCTGCTGTCATTCAGTAGGGAAGAAAGCAGAGGGTAGTTTGGTAGGGGCCCCTGCTGGAATCTAAAGGGAATTGTACAGCATGCTTAATGTGCTGGAGAACATGGTAGCACCTGCAAACACGGGGGCAACGCTGTAGAAATTTTTTTTTTAATGTTATAAACCAATTTAATTTAATGAGGATTAAACCCCGATTAACCTCCTGTTAGAAATGCACAGTAAATGGAGTATTGTTAGAATATGATTAGAAATGGAGTGTTGTTAGAACTGCACAGTTTGCATCTCGTACCTGATAAGAAAAAACACTGCCAAGGACTTTTTTCCTTGGCCAGCCTTGTTTCTTATGCTAAATCACTCCTTCCTCCACACTCCTCCGGGTTTTCACATGCAGATTACAGAAGCTGGAATTCAACTGACTGTGTCCTTGAAAGGCGGGGGGATTTCAACTCTTGGTGACCTAGAGAGCTATCTGAGCATGCGCAATTAGCTGAAGCATATTTGCCTATCCGCCCCACATACTTAAGTAGTTAATTATAATATACATGCGACGGATGAAGTGACGTGATCACATACATGTTTGTATGAACCGGAAATAAGCTGTAAGAGTTCCTGTTTCTGAACACGTGCCCAGGAGGGAAGAGATAAAACCCAGCTAAGAATTTCCTCAGGGGGCTGAGTAATCTGAGTCCTTTGACTCTGCTCCGACCCTATTTGCAAATAAACCTTTTGTGCTGCTAATAAGTGTGTGTCTGAGTTCTTCGTGTGCCTCCCGAGAAACGAACCGCAAATTTTTGCAACACTCCGGTTCTGGTAAAACATGATTCGATATTGGCTTGCCTCACTGTGCTTAGGTCAGAGGCAATGTGAGGCTGTATTGCTTCGTTGGGCTTAGGCAGGAGTCGATGCGATGTTGGCTGGCCTGGGGTTGGGGTTGGAGATGGATGGCCTCATTGTGCTTAGGTCAGAGGCAACGCGATGCTGCATTCCCTCGCTATGCTCAGGGTGGGGGCGATGCGGTGCGGGATTGATTCGTTGTGTTTAGTGGGATGCAATGCGATGTTGGTTAGCCTTGTTCAGTCTAGGCTAAAGCGATAAGATCTCGCGTTGCCTGGTGCCGCGGCACGTGCCCTCCTTGCGACCAATCCCACCGACCGGGGACGGTGGCAGATCTCGCTGCTCGGGCGTGAAGGTCTCCCTGCAGCCGATCCAGCTACGGCCGATCGCTGCGGCCCCTCAGAAGCGCTCCGCCCCCCCCCCCCCATCGCCTAAGCGGCGAGCGGTCCGCTCAGGGCTGCGCGTGCACCCCCTGCGCGTCTCCCCTGCGCCTCGTGTTTAGGACAGGGGCGATGCGAGGCTCTGCCGTGAGTCCGAGTGCGCTGGGGGCGCTGTGCTTAGACTGGAAACAATTGCTCTGCTGCTTCGCGAGACAAGGCGACCCCCCCCGCCAGACCCAGCCGGGCATGCAAGGTGCCAAGGCTTCCCCCCGCCACCTGCAGCATCGCATCATCTGGCTCCTACAGGGATGGGAGTGCTCCCCGACTCCCGCAGACCTCCCCCGCTGACGGCAGAGGTCACAGCGAGCACGCACTGCCCCGCAGCGAGCTGCCGCCGCCGCGCCCCACCCCCTCCCTCTCCGGGCTGCATAGGGCCGCCCCCTCCTCGCGCGGGACTTCCCGCCCCTCATCGATCTTCCCCAGCAGCGGGCGCCTCCCCGCCCCTTTCCTCTGCCGGTAATTCCCGGTCATTTCAGCCCTTGCACAATGCACAATAGAGCCCAGTGTGACAGCCTGGCTGGCAGTGACCTGGACCAGGAGTTTTGAAAATGCAAAAGATGATTGGAGGGTTTGGGATTCCCTTTCCACACCAATCAGGCCCCAGAGACTCACCCCCCACCCCATCCCGTCCCCTGATTGGCCCCTTGGGTCACCTGGAGGGGGATAAAAGGGGCAGCACAGGTGACTCTGGGGGACCAGAGGGGCCACAAGGAAGGAGCTTCAAAGGGCTGGGCCAGTGGGTTGGGACTAGTTGCCCCAGAAAAGCCTGAAGGAGTGGGACCTGCAGGCAGCAGTGGGACTCTCAGCAGCGCAGTGGGCCAGCAGGAGAGGCTCCCCCGCTCCAGCAAGGATCTGAGCAGCAACCCAGGTTCCCAGCTCTGCTTCCAGCTAGTCAGAGGCCAGGCAGCTGATGTGAGGCTGGGGCTCTGGGAAGGCCAAGACCCCTCAGTTCTTTATTCAGAACTCTTTATTCAACTCTTGTGCATATACTTTGCACTGTGGCTGGGCTGTTGTCAGTTGGCAGCCTGGCGTAGCCAAGCTGCACTTTGGGCCAGGAAAGTCTATGGTCAGAGATGTCAAGGACAGTCCGCCAGTGCCACAGAGGCATGGCATGGGGTGACCCAAGAAGGATTTCTGTCTATAATCCCAGCCCAAAATCCAGTTCCTAATTTGGGTCTAAATACTTAGCACAGTGGCTGGGGTGCTGTCAATCGGCAGCCTGGCATAGCCAAACTCTATTTTGGGCCAGGCAAATCTTTCATCAGCAATGTCCAGGAGTGTCCTCCCATGGAACAGAGATGTATTCTGGGGTGGCCCAAGAAGGATTTCTGGACATAATCCCAGCCCAAATGCCAGTTCATTATTTGGGTCCATATACTTAGCACAGTGGCAAGGCTGCTGTCAGTTGGCAGCCTGGCATGGCCAAACTGCACTTTGGGCTGGACAAGACTCTGGTCAGATGCATTCGGTAGAACCCCTTAGTGGTGCAGAGGTATTCTTATAGGTGGCCCAAGCAGAGTTTCTAGCTATAATCCTAGCCCAAAAGCCAGCTCCTTATTCAAGCCATTATAGTATAGAGGCATGGGGGCACTTAGTTGGCAGCCTGGGCTGGGCAGAACTATGGTCAGGGTTCTTTGGGAGAGTCCCTCAGTGGCATCAATAGGATGCTGAGGCACTTGGCGGAGGCCGTGTGTGGGGTGGGGCGCAGGGGCCTTCTCCTGCCCCTGCTCCACTGCCGGGTGCTTCCCCGCCTTGGCCCGCTCCCCTGGCGGAGGCCAGGAGCCAGGCAAGAGGAGGGAAGGCCATGCATGCTTTCAGCTGGCTCCAGATGCTTGGCTGCCCTGTGCCACCCGCACCAGAGCCTGGCTTGGATGCAGGCCAGCAGTGCTGAGACCGGCTCCGCGCAGCCCTTGGCCTCCAGGCTAAACTGGGACACAGGGAGATTAGATGCTACAGGTGTATCAATGCTCCATCCCCTTGCTGCAAGGTGCCCAGAAGAAGGGCAGTCACGTGCAAGTCAGCGAACGGACCAGTGGGTACCTGGCAACCGTAGACAGGCTGATGGGCAGTGGAGCAGCCCCAGGAGCTGACCTGCCCCAGTCTATGGCTCCCAGGCACATACCATCTCATCTACTCCTGCCCTTGGCTGCCAAGCAGGCTCCGTCCCCTCCTGTGGCGCTGCTGCATCAGCCTTCCCTGCCCCATACTGCTGGGACTCCTGCTCTCTCCTCCTGCTGACCTGCAGGTGTGGGCAGGGCCATAAGTGGGTGCACACAGCCTCCAAAGGACACTGGTCATGGTCCTGGCCCCCAACACAGGCTGCCCCATCCCCTGCCATGCCTCAGCCTCCACCCCACAGCGACTCCAGGGCTCCCAACCTGCACCCCACCTCCACACTAGCACTCCCAGTCTCCCTACATGCAGCCCCTGTCCCTGCACCCGAGTGTCCCTGTCTGTACGGGTGAGGGGCAGGCGCCCAACATGGGTCCAGATGGCCCATTCAGTGCCAAGCCTCAATGGGGCGGACCCATTGGCCTTTCCTGGCACTGGCCCAGCCAAGGCCTCTCCCTTCCCAAAGGCTGGGGGTCACTTTTACCTTGGCCCCAGGGCTTCTACAGGAAGGACCTGACCAGAATTGGCTTCTCACTTGGGCCCATGGGGGTCTGAGCTGCACCCCCGGTCTCTGCACGCCCCACTTGCTGATGACACTAAGATGTTTGCTGATGACACTAAGATGTGGGGGGACGTGGGCACATTGGAAGGATGCAACAGGCTACAATCAGACCTAGACAGGTTACAAGGGTGGGCGGACGAGAATAGCATGGGTTTCAACACAGACAAGTGCAAGGTGATGCACCTCGGGGGATGACCTAATCGGCGACCTAGTGATCGATGGGAAGTTGGGTGACAGCGACCACGAGCTGATCACCTTCACCATCCGCCGTAAAGCTGGCAAGTCGGTCAGCAACACAGAAGTCCTTGACTTCCGAAAAGCCGACTTTGACAAGCTCAAGAGGCTAGTCGGTCAGGCCCTCAGGGACCATGACCCCAGGGAGATGGGAGTTCAAGAAGAGTGGTTGCTTCTCAAGGAAGCGATCCTCAGTGCACAAGCTAAATCTATTCCAACACGGAGGAAAGGCAGCAAGAAGGCACAGCAGCCCCCCTGGCTCTCCAGAGACCTAGCGGACCTACTGTGGCTAAAAAGGAAAGCCTACAAAGGATGGAGGACGGGATTCACCTCCAAGGAGGATTACTCCGCGCTGGTCCGGTCCTGCAGGGACCAAACCAGGAAAGCCAAGGCTGCAACTGAACTCCAACTAGCTTCAGGCATCAAGGACAACAAAAAGTCCTTTTTCAGGTATGTGGGGAGCCAGAGGAAAAGCAAGGGCAATGTTGGACCCCTGCTAAACCAGATGGGGCAACTGACAACTGACGCCCAGGAAAAAGCCAACCTATTAAATAGGTACTTTGCGTCAGTCTTTCATCAGTCACACGGAATGCCCATGCCTGCTATGGGACAGGGAAATCTGGGTGAGGGGGATCCCCTACCCTCCATCAATGCTGACCTCGTGAAGGAACACCTTGAGAAGCTGGATACCTTCAAGTCAGCTGGCCCTGACAACCTGCACCCCAGGGTACTCAAGGAGCTGGAGAGCGTCATAGCCCAGCCCCTGGCACGGGTCTTTGAAAACTCCTGGCGCTCTGGTGTAGTGCCCGAAGACTGGAAGAAGGCCAATGTGGTGCCGATCTTCAAGAAAGGGAGGAGAGTGGATCCGGCTAACCACAGGCCCATTAGCCTGACTTCTATCCTGGGGAAGATCTTAGAAAAGTTTATTAAGGAGGCCATCCTTGAGGGACTGGCCCAGGCTAACATTCTAAGGGACAGCCAGCATGGGTTTGTTGCAGGTAGGTCTTGTTTGACCAATCTCATTTCCTTCTATGACCAGGTGACCTATCACCTGGACAAGGGAGAAGAGATTGATGTCATATATCTTGACTTCAAAAAAGCTTTTGATCTCATATCCCATGATCACCTCTTGGCCAAACTGCCCAGTTGTGGCCTTGGCTCCACCACGATCCGCTGGCTGGGAAATTGGCTTCGTGGTCGGACCCAGAGGGTTGTGATTGATGGCAGTCAATCATCATGGTGCCCTGTAACCACTGGGGTCCCTCAAGGCTCTGTCCTGGGACCCATACTGTTCAACATCTTCATTAATGATGTGGACATTGGAGTTAGGAGTGGACTGGCCAAGTTCGCCGATGACACCAAACTTTGGGGCAAAGCATCCACGCCAGAAGATAGGCGGGTGATCCAGGCTGACCTGGACAAGCTCAGCAAATGGGCAGACGAGAACTTGATGGTATTTAACACCGAAAAATGCAAAGTTCTCCACCTTGGGAGGAAAAACCTGCAGCACCCTTATAGGCTCGGCAGTGCTACGTTGGTTAGCACTACAGAAGAAAAAGACTTGGGGGTCATCATTGACCACAAGATGAACATGAGCCTCCAATGCGATGCTGCGGCTAGTAAAGCGACCAAAATGCTGGTGTGCATCCATAGATGCTTCTCGAGCAAATCCCGGGACATCATTCTCCCCTTGTACTCGGCCTTGGTGAGGCCGCAGCTGGAGTACTGCGTCCAGTTTTGGGCTCCACAATTCAAAAAGGATGTGGAGAAGCTTGAGAGAGTCCAGAGGAGAGCCACGCGCATGATCAGAGGTCAGGAAAACAGATCTTACGATGACAGGCTGAGAGCCACGGGACTCTTTAGCCTGGAAAAGCGCAGGCTCAGGGGTGATCTGATGGCCACCTATAAGTTTATCAGGGGTGACCAATGGGATCTTGTGGAACATCTGTTCACCAGAGCGCCCCAAGGGATGACGAGGTCGAACGGTCACAAACTCCTGCAAGACCGTTTCAGGCTGGACATAAGGAAGAATTTCTTTACTGTCCGAGCCCCCAAGGTCTGGAACAGTCTGCCAGCGGAGGTGGTTCAAGCACCTACATTGAACACCTTCAAGAGTAAATTGGATGCTTATCTTGCTGGGATCCTATGACCCCAGCTGACTTCCTGCCCTTTGGGCAGGGGGCTGGACTCGATGATCTCCCGAGGTCCCTTCCAGCCCTAATGTCTATGAAATCTATGAAACAACCGGCACCATACCTACAGGTTGGGGAACTCCCCTCTTATCAGCATGGAGGCGGAAAGGGATCTGGGGGTCATCATTGACTCCAAGATGAACATGGGCCGGCAGTGTGGAGAGGCAATCAGGAAGGCCAACCGCATCTTGGCATGCATCCACAGATGCATCTCGAGCAGGTCCAAGGAGGTGATCCTCTCCCTCCTGGTCAGGCCACAGCTGGAATATTGCGTCCAATTCTGGGCGCCACACTTCAAGAGGGATGTCGACAGCCTGGAGAGGGTCCAGAGGAGGGCCACTCGTATGATCAGGGGACAACAGGGCAGGCTGCGGGACCTGAACCTGTTCAGCCTCCAAAAGAGACGGCTGATGGGGGGATCTCGTGGCCTGTTATAAACTAGTCAGGGGGGATCAGCAGACACTGGGGGAGTCCCTGTTTCCCCAAGCACCGCCAGGAGTGACCAGGAATAACGGTCACAAGCTGGCAGAGGGTAGGTTTAGGTTAGATATCAGGAGGCGCTACTTCACAGTCAGGGCAGCTAGGGTCTGGAACCAGCTTCCAGGAGAAGTGGTGCAGGCTCCTACCCTGGGGGTTAAGAGGAGGTTAGATGAACACCTTGCTGGGGTCGTTTGACCCCAGTACTCTTTCCTGCCATGGGAGGGGGTCGGACTAGATGATCTGCTCAGGCCCCTTCCAACCCTACACACGATGAAACTATGAAACTTCCTGGAGCCACCTGGCTCCCCGGCCCAGAGCTTACCCCCACTCCTGGGAAGGCCCCAGGGCTACCAAGGGCCAGGGCAGTGTGACTGCCCAAGCTCCTGGGGCTCTGAAGGCCACCTCTGCCCCCACCCCAGGGCAGGCCAAGGCCTGGTCGCACCGGAGGCTCACAAGCAGAGTATGTCTATGGCTCCGCTGCAGCCTAGGCCCAGGCTGCCCCGGCGATGCGTCCTGGGCTGAGGCCAGGGGAGCCCTGCCCATGGCAGAGGACCCAGCAGGGCAACTCATCTCTGGGCATGGGGCACCCAGGGCAGCAGGATGGAGCTGATGTACAGGGAACTTAGAGCAGAGTTGCATGCCGGTGGCTGAGGTAAGCTGCCTGCCCAGCACCACTGGGGTCAGGAGAGAGCCTGGTGCTGAGTACAGGCTGCACAGGCCTGGCATGGCAGCCTCCAGAGACCGGACTGAGGCACAGACAGTGAGTGTTAGGGCAGGGGCAGCAGTAGCGGGACCAGCTGTACCCAGGGGTTCTCTGCACGTGGCCCAGGCCAGAAAGTGAGCAGTGCACATGAAGAAAAGGGGAAAGACTGTGTGATGTCAGTGCAGGGAGAGCACATGGAGACAGACAAGAGCAAGACATGTGGCAGCAGGGTGCTGAGTATGGGCAGCATGGGGGGTCCTCCATGTTTCCCGTGCTGAGAGCAGCGCTGTGCCGGGGGGGGCGGGGTGCCAAGGCCAGGTTAAGGCCCAAGCAGGGCACTCCCTTGAGCAAGGGCAGCTGCATAGATGTTTGCTGAGGGAAACTGATGAGAAGTGGGTACTATGGGTTGTACTGAGCTTTGGGTGTTTGGGTTTGGCATCTCATTGGCTTCAGACTTAAATGGCAAGTGAATGTGCTCTCTTTTAAACTGTAGATCAAAAAGAAGTTGGTTTTCCCAGGGTGGAATTCACTGTTCAGACTGCCCGGTCACGCTATACAGGGGACCTGGGGGCAGAGGAGGCCAAAGGCAAATGGAAACAAAACGACTGGTGATTGCTATGTAAGAAAAATTAAAACTATGCCTGTCTTGTATGGAAGCTGGCTGAGGTGTGACATGGCCCTGAGATCAAGAGCTGTGTGAACACAGTTGTTCTTTTCCTTCCCGTTAGGAGACTGGTGGACAAGAAATGCTGAGGAGGGGCTTGGCTTTGTTCTGAAGTGTCTGTGGTGGAAAGCGGTGTTCCAGCAACAGGACTGTTGGGGCAACAAAGTGTGAGAAACATGTTTACAATTTGGTACAATAAACATCATCATCACAATAATACTATGAATAATAAAGTGGTGTTTCCCTAGGGTGAGTCTCACCCCTTGCACTCCAGGTGTGCTGACCCCTGCGATTTCCCCACGCATAGGAAACTCAACTGCACAATTTGTGGCAGCGCGGGACTGCATTCACGGTCTCCCTGGCTCATCTGCAGACAGGCTCTTGTGCAACTGCAGACACCTGGGAGGCAACGGAAGAGGAAGGCTGTGTTAGGGTGGGTGTGCAGGTGGGCTGGAGCAAGCCTGTACCGGGTGCCCTGGTGCTCTCTCACCAGTTGTGTGTTGCTGCACCAGGGAAATCCTCTAGCTAGCAAGTGCAGGCAGGTCCTCGGGGTGCTGCAGCTGGGGCAGCTGGTGACATGGGCCATGCAGGTGTGTGGTGTAGTGTGCTCCCAACTCTAGCCCTCAAGGGGAGCCTGTGTCCTTCCTGCAGTGGCTGTGGCATGCCACTTTGTGACCCCTTTGGAGAGGAAGACATGAACCAATGGCTGGAAGTTGCAGCAAGGTAGGTTTAGGTTGGAGATCCAGAAACACGTCTTCCCTGTCAGAGCAGGGGAGGACTTCCCACCAGTGGAGGTGTCGAGCACAGGCTGGATGGACACCGGTGGGGGAGGATCTAGGCGGGTTGCCTGTGCTCTGCTGTGGGGGTGTCCCAGGCTTCTGGGCTGTGCTGGTTGCCCCCACTCCCACTTTCTGCTCCATGTGTCAGGTTTTGAAGCCTTCCCCAGAGGTGCTGGGGATGGGGCTGTGCTGATGCTCCTGCTGGCACCAACCTGGCAGGGTCCTGGCTGGGGGGGTCTTGCCCCTGTGCTCAGGCTCAGTCTCAGCTGTGCTGGGGCAGGAAGGGATTTCCCCCCTGCTGGGGGGGGCGGGGGTTGCCTTCTGCAGCAGGGACTAGTCTGGACCGGGCTGATCCTTGGCCTAAGGGCAGGGCTCGAATTGCACTTCGAAACCGGGGGTGGGGGCAGGCTGCAAAAAAACTGGCTGCTCATCATGATGCCCTAATAAAATCGGAGACCCCCGTTACATTTTCAAATCTTACAGGGGAGCTGTTGTCTCTTCTGGGGGCTCAGCGCCCCCAGCTGCCCCGCCGCTCGAACCCTGGCCGGGGGGCCCGCAGATCCCCCGCGTGGGGCCTGTGGCCAGCCCCGGGCCGGGCGCCTGCAGGCCTCCGCCGCGCCCCAGCACGCGTGAGGACAGGCCGAGGCTGGCCCGGCGCAGGCTCCCGAGGCCTCTCTCCGCCCGGGCGGCGCGCCGGAGGCTGCGGGGCGGGGCGGGGCGGGGCGGGGGAGGCCGGCGCTGCGGAGCCTGCCCTGGAGCTGTCGCGGCCCCGCCCCGGATCCGGCCCCTCGGCTGACGCGGCTCCGCGCCGTCCGCCCGCCTCGGCCCCGCCGCCGCCTCCCCCCGCCGCGCACGTGGCCCCGCGCCCGGAGCCTCTGCGTGCGGCCAAGCCGGGCCGAGTCGAGCCAGGCCATGGGCTCCCTGGTGCTGGAGGACGGCGCTGTGCTGCGCGGCCGCCCCTTCGGGGCCCCGGGCTCGGCCGCCGGCGAAGTGGGTGAGTGCGGGGCGGGGCGGGGGTCCTCGGCTCTGCCCGTGGCCCACGCGAGCGGGGACCCGCCCACGTGGGGCCGCCCGGCCCGTTCCCGCTGCTCCCGGGGCCGGGGGCGGGGCGCGTGGGCCAGGCTCCGCGGGCCGCTGCCCGGCTGTGCCGCCCCGGGCTGCCCCTGACGCCCCCCCCCCCCGCAGTGTTCCAGACCGGCATGGTGGGCTACCCCGAGGCCCTGACCGATCCCTCCTACAAGTCCCAGGTCCTGGTGCTGACCTACCCCCTCGTGGGCAACTACGGCGTCCCGCAGGATGAGCCCGACCCACACGGCCTCAGCCGGGTGAGTGCCGGCGGGGGCCACACAGCCAGCCAGGCAGGCCCGGGCTGCTGGCAGCCAGCGGCAGGTTGGCATCAGCTCTGCTGTGAATTTGGCCGGAGCAACCCAGACTCCCATGGGCCCTGGCAACTGTCCAGCATGGCAAGGCTGTCCTCTGGGGCTGGCCGGAGGGGCACAGATGGGCCTGCAGCCGCTGGGGAAAGACGCTGCGTGCTGGGGCTGGCTGGCAGGGTTGCCGTTCCGGCACAGGCCAGGGCAGGGCCCCTCTGCTGTGCTGTGAGCGCTGCCTTGCCCCATGGTGCCAGGCAGTGCCTCTCCCTTAAGGGAGCCAGCTTTGAATCTGCAGCCCCGGGCAGCCACATACCGGCCATGCCACCTGTCTGGCTGCGTTAGCATCGCCGCCCAGGAGCCAGCATGTGCTGGGACTGCTGGCTCCCCTGGAGCTTTGCATCAGCACAGCTCTGCAATGGGTCAGCAGGGAGCCCATGCCCGTGCAGCCTCTTGCAGGCCTGCACAGACTGGCTGTGGGGGGCTGTAAGGGCCCGCGGGGCTGCCAGGAGGAGTTCCAGCCTGTCCTCCCTGAGTGGCTGGGCCGGGCGTGTCTCGCTCCCCAGAAGTGTCTCAGGGCTTGTGTCCGGTCCTTCATCACTGCAGGGCATTTGCCAGTAAGGAGTCCCAGGGTCAGAGTCCAGCCTTGCTATCACGGGCAGGTGCCCTGTCGCCCCCCTCACATGGATCCAGCTCTGTCCTGACTGTGGCCCTGCGGGGCGGCTGGCCTAATCCCTCCACCCTGCTCTAGGTCCTCTGCTCCCGTCCGGCCTTGGGGGTGTTCCTGGTCATATGTCCCCCTTGCCCCTGTGCCAGCCCCGTCCTTCGGCTTAGCTTGTTCCCCCTACAGCAAATGCGTGCTCCTTTGCTGTGACCTCCCTGGCCTGGGCCCGACAGGTTCCTAGCCCCTCACTGGTGTGTCCTGGGTCACACCTGTCCTCTTCGTGCTGGTGGCATGTTACACACTGGTGCACCCAGGGCTGCCACCACCAGGACTTCTGCCCTCTCCAAGGGCCTTGGCTGATTGTGGGCAGTAGGAAGGCCTGAGTGTGCCCCTCTGGGGTACCGCAGTCCCTTCCTGGGCTCCGTATGGAAGAGGGCCAGGCCACAGTGTCTGCTGCACCCCGAGAATGGGACACACACAGTCCTGCAGCCTTGTGCCTCAGGGCAGCTCCCTGCTCCCCCAGGCCCTGCTCCCCACCTTGCTCACCCCACCTCTGCACACAGTGGTTCGAGTCCAGCAAGATCCATGTCGCAGCACTCATTGTGGGCGAGTGCTCCCAGGTTTGCAGCCACTGGAGCGCGGCCCTCTCCCTGGACCAGTGGCTGAAGGAGCAGAACATCCCCGGCCTGGAAGGTGGGCCTGGGCAGGGTGTGGGGTGGGGCGGGGCGGGCGGGGGGCGTGCAGGGGGCTCTGGTGCTAATGCCCATCGCTCCCAGGGGTGGACACCCGTGCACTGACAAAGCGAATCCGGGAGAAGGGGACACTGCTGGGAAAGCTGGTGCCAGATGGGACCCCCGAGAAGAGCCTGCCCTTTGAAGACCCCAACACACAGCACCTGGTGCGCGAGGTCTCCCTGAAGGTATGGCCAGGCCCTCTGCCCCGTGGAGGGGGTGGGGGCCATGGGGAGGACAGGCCAGTGCTGACCACATGGGTGACGGAAGCATCCTGGGCACTAGGTTGTTTCCCCACTCCCCTCCAGCCCTGCTGGTCTTGGGGGTCTCTGCCTGTGCCCTCTTCCCCACTGGCCCCAGGAAGTGCTGTCAGCTTCAGGCTGGGGCCCATGCTCCTGGGTCAGCAGGGGCTTGCACCTGGCCTGGTGGCCATGTGGCTGCTGGACTCTGACCCTCGAACCCCACAGGAGCCCCGAGTGTTCAACCCCAGTGGCTCAGTCCGGATCATGGCTGTGGACTGCGGCTTGAAGTACAACCAGGTGCGATGCCTGTGCCAGCGTGGAGCAGCCGTGACCGTGGTGCCCTGGGACCACCCCCTGGACAGTGCAGGTGCGTGTGGGCCCTGTTCGGCTGGGCTGGGGGCAGTCACTGGTAAGGCTGAGTGTGGGTATGAGGGCCAGGTGCCGATGGTGGAGCCAGCTGCGTGCGCATGAGAGCAGGGGGCCTGGAGCTTGCTAGGGTGGGTTGAGGGACAGGGGACACCTGGAGCTTGGAGCCCTGGTGCATCACCCCAAACAGTGCTGAACCCAGTGACAAATCCTCTCAGCCATTAGTGCTGGGAGGGGGGGAAGGGGAGTTGGGCAGGGCAGGGCCAGTGCCTGCTCTGACCATCCCTGTCCCTTAACCTTAACCCTTGCCCCACAGAGTTTGATGGGCTATTCATCAGCAATGGCCCAGGAGACCCACAGTGCTGCCAGGAGACTATCGCTGGCCTGCGCCATGTGCTGGCTGCACCCCAGCCCAAGCCTGTCTTTGGCATTTGCCTGGGGCACCAGCTTCTCTCACTGGCCGTTGGCGCCAAGACCTACAAGATGAAGTGAGTGTGGGGGAAGGAAGCCCCAGCCACAGGGGCAGTTGGGCTGGGTTCCCAGCTCCTGGCACAGGGCTGTGGGGGGCTGAGGACTTTGCCCCAGCTGGGTCTGTGCCCATGGGAGTGGCCCTGAGTGGTGGCATGGACCCCCTCTTCCCATGTCCCCCACAACCCCTCAGCCCAGTCCATGAGGTTGCCTGGGTCTCCCATGGGCCTAGAGAGGGGAAATTTCCTTCCTGCACCCCTAACCAGCTGCCTGCCTCTCATGCCCACTGGTGCTGCAGGAAGGTCCCTGCCTGGGGTGGGTTTGGCCAGTGTGCCCCCACCCTCCTTAGCCATGGGCTCTGCAAGATGTGTCGTTTGACCTGCCCCGCCATATCCTGCAGGTACGGGAACCGTGGGCACAACCAGCCGTGCATCCATGAGGACTCAAAGCGCTGCTTCATTACCTCACAAAACCATGGCTTTGCAGTGGAGCCAGGCAGCCTGCCTGCTGGTTGGGCCCCACTCTTCACTAATGCCAACGACCGCTCCAATGAGGGCATTGTGCACAACACCAAGCCCTTCTTCAGGTGGGTAGACCGAGGGGGTGGGAATGGGCTGAGGGCCGGCTGCCACCCTGACACTCCAGGGGGGTCGGGCAGTGCTGGGGTGGCCCTTCCCTTTTGCATTCATGCTTGGGTGCAACGTGGAGGGCCCCAGGTGTGGCATGGCAGGTGGCAGTATGTGTCTAGTCCATCCTGGCCTGGCACCTTGGTGGGTGCTGGGCTGGGCCAGGCTGGACAGGGCGTGTCGTGGTGATGTGTCAGACTTGTGGTGCTGTAGGGAGGTCAGGCAGGGAACTTGGCCCAGTGTCGTCATTAGGGCTGTGCGAAGCTTCGGACAAAGCTTCGGATCCGGAGAAGCTTCGGATGCTTCGGGGGCCGAAGCAGCACTTCCGGGTCAAAGTGCTGCCTCGTTCAGCTTCCCAAAGCGGATGGGAGCCGCCTCAGAGATCCGGCCATAGGGTATAATGGGGAAACAATAAAATATCTATAACTTTGTTGTTTTTTGTCCTATTTGGATGGGGTGGCAGACTCTGCAGAGAGGATGAAGTCTGCCAAGTTTTAAGAAGATTGGTGCAGGGGCTTGCGGGGAACAGCACCCCAAATTCTTGAAAGCAAAACCCATGTCATGTCTAGGCGTTACAACCTAGCGGGGTGAAAACTGCAGGGGTGGTAGCTCTTACTGAGGCCACAAGGCGCAAGATCGGTGCAGGTGTTTGGGGGGAACTGTCCCTCAAGCTGCGGACAAGCAAAACTCGTGCCATGGGCGCTTGTGGGACTGACTGTGTCTGTCTTGGGGTGGGAGGGGAGAGAGGCTGCAGGCCTGGCTGCTAAGCTGCTGTGTTCCCAGTTACCAATCAATCCATCATGATTCACTCAGGGACCATGGACTCGGGGTACAGCTCAATACACAGGACCTAGCTACTGCATAACGACTTAAGGAGCAACAGTTAGCACCTACAAAACCAGGCTAAGGAGAGGAAAGACTCAATACAGACAATCAACTGCCCCAAGACGGAAACAGTCTTGGCACCAGTTTTGTCAGTAGCTAGGGGTGCAGGGCCCCAGACCCCCCCGCACCCATCTCCTTGACAGCTGGCAGCGTCACAGCAGGGGCCACCACCCCTGCACCTGTCACCCTGCTGCGCCCTAGCACACTCAAGTGTCACCCATGGCACAAGTTTTGCATGTCAGCAGCTTGAGGTGCAGGTCCCCCCCAATCCCTGTACCCATCTCCTTGAAAGTTGGCAGGCTTTGTGGCTTCAGTAACAGCTACCAGCCCTGCAGTTTTGACCCCCCCTGTGTTGTAACACCCAGCCGTGACATGAGTTTAGCTTTCAAGAATTTGGGGTACAGTTCCCCCCAAACCCCTGCACCAATCTTCTTGAAACTTGGCAGGTTTCATGCTCTCATCAGTGGCTACCATCCCTGCAAGTTTCATCCAAATTGGACAGAAAAAACCCCAAAGTTATAGATATTTCATTGATTCCCCATTATACCCTATGGCTGGATCTCCGAGGCGGCTCCGAAGCTTCAGAGCCGGATCGAGGTGGAAACCGGGTCTGGAGCTCCGGGTCAGATCGCGGCCGTCTGAAGTGGCCAGATCCAAAGCCAGATTGAATCGCTGTCGACTCGCACAGGCCTAGTCGTCATGGTGATGGGTTTGGCCTGATCCAGGCACCACGGTGCTGTGGGATGCTGGCATGGGCCTGCGGTGGTGGGGGAGGGGTTGTCTAACTGGCCCAGTGCTGTCATGGCAATGGGGTTGGCCTGGCAAAGGTACCGCTGTGGGGAGGCTGGGCAGGAGGGCGCGTCTGAGCCAGCTGCCTGTCCCATGACAGTGTTCAGTTCCACCCCGAGCACCGGGCAGGCCCCAGCGACCTTGAGGGCCTCTTTGACATCTTCCTGGACACAGTGCGAGATCTGCGTGCTGGGAGCCCAAGCCCCAAGACAGGTGGGATCCTGGGCCAGGAGGAGGTGGGGGGTTGGTCTGGGAAGCTGTGGGTGCAGATGTGGCCTGTTGGGGCCCCTCATCGCTGAGCGCTTGCTGCAGGGCCTGGCACATGGGCCTTGCCCTGGAAGAAGACGCCTCTGGGCCGTGGCTGTGGCAGCATGTGTGGCCTGGGGAGGGCCATGTCCCAAGCGAAGGGACCTGGGCTGTGCTGCTGCCTCGGGGGGGGGCTCCTGATGCTGGGCACCCTCTCTGAGCTCTTTTGGGCACGGCAGCCACTTAGCTCGTGGTCCTGCCTGGATGTGTCCCAGTGGGGTAGAGGGGTGTCCCAGTGGGGGCCCTGCTGTGAGTGCTGAGTAATGAGTACTGGGCTACGCTCTCTGCAGTGCGGGAACGTCTGCGGCAGTGGCTGATGTACAGCAAGCCCCCGGCAGGTGGCAACTCAGCCCGGCCACGCAAGGTGTTGATCCTGGGCTCGGGGGGTCTCTCCATTGGCCAGGCTGGGGAGTTCGACTACTCTGGCTCGCAGGTGAGCCCTACAGCTCGGGGAAGGCAGGTGTTGGGAAGACAGTGTTCAGTGGCCTTCAGGGACAGGAGGTGGAGTCGTCATGCGAAGGGGAAATGTTGTGGGGACATGGGGTAACGCGGTAGCAGGACACAGCTGGGGACTCTATGATGGTGGGGTTGGGGGTCCCTGTGATAGCAGGGGTCCAGGGATGTGGGACAGTTGGTATGATGGCAAGGGGGTGCAGAAAGATTCTTGGCTGTCATCAGGCCCCCCTGACTCTCTGACAGGCCATCAAAGCCCTGAAAGAAGAGAACATCCAGACAGTACTGATCAACCCCAACATCGCTACAGTGCAGACCTCCAAGGGCCTAGCTGATAAGGTCTACTTCCTGCCAATCACCCCAGACTATGTCACCCAGGTGAGTCCCATGGGCAGCACTGGGCCTGGGGCAGGGGGAGGGGGCAGGGGCCCTGCCAGCAGGAAGCTCCTGTCTCACTGCCATTTTGGTGCCAGGTGATCAAGAATGAGCGGCCAGATGGGATCCTGCTTACCTTCGGGGGCCAGACGGCCCTGAACTGCGGGGTGGAGCTTACCAAGGGCGGTGTGCTGGAGCGATACTGTGTGCGGGTGCTTGGCACGCCTGTGGCCTCCATTGAGATGACGGAGGACCGCAAGGTCTTTGTGGAGAAGATGGAGGAGATCAATGAGCACGTGGCGCCCAGTGAGGCTGCATTTTCCCTGGAGCAGGTGTGGGGAAGAGCAGGAGGTTGTTGGGGCTCAGTGTCCTGATGTCCTTGGCCAGGGCCCTGGGGGTTGTGCCAGCATCCCAGGCTGGCATCTCATGCTGGGCGGGGGGCTTCCAGCATAGGCCTCGGATCCTGTGTTCCCTGTGCTGGGGCATTGGCACCAGGTCCATCCTGCTGGTCGCATGAGGGGAATCTGCCTGGGCCCCTAAAACCAGTGGCCTTACAGTGTCCCCTGTGTTCATAGCACTGTCTCCCCCTGCGTACCCTACCTGTGCCCCTACCTCTACCCCATCGTCTGCACTGACTCTGCTCTTGTCCCACAGGCCCAGGCAGCGGCTGAGCGGCTGGGCTACCCTGTGCTGGTGCGCTCAGCCTATGCGCTGGGGGGCCTGGGCTCCGGCTTCGCCAGCAGCAGGGAGGAGCTGACGGCACTGGTGAGCCAGGCCTTCGCCCACACGTCCCAGGTGCTGGTGGACAAGTCCCTGCAGGGTTGGAAGGAGATAGAGTATGAGGTCGTGCGTGATGCCTACAACAACTGTGTCACCGTGAGTCAGGGCCGGGGCCAGGATTGGGAGAGGACCTTCTCTCTGCTCATGGTCTCAGTGGGAGCTGAGTGCAGGAGGACAGGGCCCCACCGCATGGTGACAGATCCTTGTCTTCACCCGTCCCCACAGGTCTGTAACATGGAGAACCTGGACCCTCTGGGCATCCACACAGGCGAGTCGATCGTGGTGGCACCCAGCCAGACGCTGAACGACCGGGAGTACAACATGCTTCGGCACACAGCCATCAAGGTGGTGCAGCACCTGGGCATCGTGGGCGAGTGCAACATCCAGTATGCACTGAACCCTGAGTCTGAGCAGGTGAGGACTGGTGGGACAGCGTCCCTTACCCTGTGGTGCCCTGCAGCCACAGTGTGCTGTGCTCCAGGTGGCGGTCTGTGGTACAAGAACGTGTCCTGGTGCCATCCCATGCCTGCCAAGTGCCCTGCACCCCACAATAGTAGCCTGCTTGTGGACCAGGGAGAGGGGGCAGGTCTCCACCCCTGGGCCCCCTTAGAGCTGGGCACTGCGCGCCCTGCGCTTTGCTGTGAGGGGGCCCTGCGGAGTGGGGCTGGAGGTATTGCTTTACAACTGTGGTGCAGTCCTCATGCTGGCCCTGCTGCCCCCTCAGTACTACATCATCGAGGTGAACGCCCGGCTCTCCCGCAGCTCGGCCCTGGCCAGCAAGGCGACTGGCTACCCCCTGGCCTATGTGGCAGCCAAGTTGGCGTTGGGCATCCCCCTGCCTGTCCTCAGGTAACAGCCTTGTGCGCAGGGGTGGGGGTGCTGGACCTGCTTGGCACTGCAGCAGGCCTTGAGGGTCAGGGGGACAAAGATAGGGGAGTCCTGTCTGTTGGGAAGAGGGGGCGATGGGTGGGCTCTGCCTGCTTCCCCCAGACTGAAGGGCAGAGTAGAGGTGTCTGGCATATCCTGGGGTTCTGGACTTTGCTGCTTGCTGCATGGAGCTGAGAAGGAATTGTTTCCCCTCTTGCTGCTCTGCGTCAGGGGATTTTCTCACCTCCCCCAGAGGTGCTGTGTGCTGGATGCATCCCAGGCTGGGGAGGAGGACAGGGCTGTGCCACTGCTCCTGGCACCAACCTTGCAGGGTCTTGGCTAGAGGGTCTTGCCCCCAGCTAGGGATCAGACCAACGTTGCACTGGGGGCAGGAAGGGATTTCCCCCCCGGTCAGATCAGTATGGACTGGGGAGGATTTGCCGCCTTCTGTAGTGGTGGCATGGCCCAGCCTGGGATCTCTGTGCATTTATGCCTTTGGCAACAGCAGGGTACCACCAGCCCTTGTCCCCCAGCTGCACCTGGGGTAGGGCCAGGGGCTGTCAGTGTCTTGTTGGGGCACCTGACTGTGTGACAAAATTGACTTGTGTGACATCAGCAACAGGTCAGGCAAGGACGTGTCTGGGATGGTTTGGATGAGGCTGATCCTGCTCAGAGTGGGGGCAGAGTTAGCTGTGACCTCCAGAGAGCCCTACCAGCCAGACTGCTTCTACTCCATGGCTGCCGGGCTCTGGGGCCTGCTGTTACCCCGCCACAACCTGGGGGAAGGTGGGGTGTGGATGGGAAGGGTCCGATGTCTGGGCCCTCATGGCAGTTCTGGCAGCATCCTGGAGTGCTGGACCCAGGGAGGGAGAACACCTGGTGGTTGGAGGGTTCAGCCCCTCAGACCCTGGTGCTCTAACCCCCTGGCTTTGGCCAGCCTGGCTTCCAGAGTCCTCTGCACTGCAGTGTGCTCTGCCCCGCCAACCTCTCCCTGAGCAGAACAGCCTGATGAGCTCCCAGCCTCCCCCGGGAGATGCTTCCTGCCTCCCTCCTTCCCCTGCCCAGTCCCACCTCTGTAGCCCCCCTCTGCAGGCTCAGGTCTCACCCCACCACCCTGCAGCTGAGCCCAGGGCTGGGTGCTGACGCTCCAATTCTGGCAGAAACTCAGTCACCAACTCCACCACGGCCAACTTTGAGCCTAGCCTGGACTACTGCGTGGTAAAGATCCCACGCTGGGACCTCAGCAAGTTCCTGCGTGTCAGCACCAAGATTGGCAGCTCCATGAAGAGTGTTGGTGAGCAACCCGTTGGCCCAGCAGCCCAGCCCAGCCCCCTCTTCCCACAACACCCAGGCTCCCTCATGGCCTGGTGCCTTCCCCCCTCCGCTGCCCTGTGGTTCTGCCCAGCATGCCCCCCCACTCCTCCCCACTGGCTGCACCAGGTTCACATGCGGCCCTGCCCCTACCCCCAGTGGCTGCTGACACCACTGCTCCCCCCATGCAGGAGAGGTTATGGCCATCGGGCGTAACTTCGAGGAGGCCTTCCAGAAGGCACTGCGCATGGTGGATGAGAACTGCGTGGGCTTCGACCACACTGTAAAGCCGGCCTCAGACATGGTGAGTGCCGACCAGGGGTGGTGGGCACCTGGGGCTGCCTGGTGGATCCTGCCAGGGCCCAGGTCACCCCCTCCATTCCCCCAACAGGAGCTGGCGACACCAACAGACAAGCGGATCTTCGTGCTGGCAGCCGCTCTGCGCGCCGGCTACAGCATTGAGCGCCTGTACGAGCTGACACGCATCGACCGGTGGTTCCTGCACAAGATGAAGAACATCACAGACCATGCACTGCTGCTGGAGTCCTACCGCCAGGGCAGCCCCATGCCACCTTCCGTGCTGCAGAAGGCCAAACAGCTGGGCTTCTCTGACAAGCAGGTGGCCCTTGCTGTGCTCAGGTGATCTGGCAGTTTGAGGCCACAGCAGGCCTGTATCCACCTAGGGCTGAGGGTGGGGCAGCGGGCAGGTGTTAGAGAGAGAACATAGTAAAATAGATAGGTGGAGCTGTAGCCCTATTGGTATTTGCTGGTATTCATTGGTATTCCCTGTTGGTGAGTGGATTTGGAGATGATGGCAACCTTTTCCGCCTCTGAAGTTCTCTCCCTCCTCTGAGGTTACCTGCAGTGAGGGGTAGGGCCCTGTGCACTGGGGATACGAGTGCCTGGTTAGTCCTTTACTTGCCACATTGCAGGTGCTGGACCATGGGGCTGTTCATGGACTGTGGCAGTGCCTCTTCCATGAGCCAGCAAAGCTTGATGTGTAACAGGCACTGGAAAGTTCACGGCTTGGCCAAGGATTGTTCCCAGACTGGGGTCACATGAGCTGCGGGCTTGGACCAGAGGCTGTGAGCCCTGTTCCTGCAGAAGTGCCCCATCCCCTCCATGACCAGAGATGCACAACCCCTAGTGCGGCCCTGGCCAAGAGGGTGGAGGAGGTTCCCGGGGAGGCTGTGTGCATGGCTGTCAGGCCCGTGGAGCATGCTGCCATTACGAGCGGCAGGATGTCTGGGACGTATGTTACCTTGGTGACAGGGTGGTTTTGTCTCTGGCCGTCATGCCCCATTTGGGGAATGACACAGGGCATCTTAACAAAATGGACTTCCTGTTTCCTGCAGCTGGTTTTTCTCTGACACCCTGTGAACTGGGGGCAGGAGGGCAGGGGGTGGAGCGAGCAGCTTCCTGCAGCCCAGCAATGGCCAGGTGCCCTGGGGTTGTACAAGCAGCCCCTGCCCTGGCTCAGCCTCCCCCTCTCTGTCCCCAGCACAGAGCTGGCTGTGCGGAAGATGCGGCAGGACCTGAAGATCCTGCCTGTGGTGAAGCAGATTGACACGGTGGCGGCTGAGTGGCCGGCACAGACCAACTACTTGTACCTGACCTACAATGGCCGTGAGCATGACCTGCCCTTCCGCGAGCCCCATGTCATGGTCATCGGCTCCGGTGTCTATCGCATCGGCAGCAGTGTTGAGTTTGACTGGTGCGCTGTTGGCTGCATCCAGGAGCTGCGCAAGGTCCGTGCCCAGGGGTTCAGGCCAGGAGGGCTCTGGGATCCTGGCCTGGGCCCTGCTGCAACCCCCATCCCGCACTTGATGTCTCCTGCAGATGGGCTTCAAGACCATCATGGTGAACTACAACCCCGAGACAGTGAGCACTGACTATGACATGTGTGACCGGCTCTACTTTGATGAGATGTCCTTTGAGGTGAGGCCAAGTAGGCTGCGGGGGAGAGGAGCCTGGGGCATTGATCCAGGGGGGGCTGTCAGAGGTTGGTGGAGAGAGCATAGGTTGCCACGGGAGCCTATGGTACCCGAGCCTGGTCCTGCTCTGCTAGCTGGTGCCCATCCCCAAGTGCATGCCCCGCTCTGCTCCTGCCCCACAGGTAGTGATGGACATCTATGAGCTGGAGAGCCCCGAAGGCGTAATCCTGTCCATGGGGGGGCAGCTGCCCAACAACATCGCCATGGCGCTGCATCGGCAGCAGTGCCGCATCCTGGGCACCTCTCCTGAGGCCATTGACTCTGCCGAGAACCGCTTCAAGTTCTCCCGCCTGCTAGACACCATTGGCATCAGCCAGCCCCTGTGGAAGGAGCTCTCTGACATGGAGGTAAGAGTGGGTTGGGGCTGGCAGTGCTGGGGTGGGGCAGCCCGGGCATCTGCTGGTTTAGGTGGGGGGCTGGGCAGGCGAGTATGTCCTGTCTGAGTTGGGCTGGGCAGGGGAAAGGGAGACTGGGGAGTGGGCTATCAGGTTTGGGGCTGTGATTGTTGTGGGAGGGAGACCAGGGAGTGCCTGGGTCCTGGCTGGGCTGGGCAAAGAGGCAGGAGTCTGGGGGTGGTGGAGTGGGTTGGGGTTAGATCTGGGAGGGGGAGGCCAGTGGTGGGTGGCTCTGCGCCTGCCTGATGCCAGCCGTGCCTGCAGTCGGCCAAGCAGTTCTGCTGCAAGGTGGGGTACCCGTGCGTGGTGCGCCCCTCCTACGTGCTGAGCGGTGCCGCCATGAACGTGGCCTACTCAGACAGCGATCTGGAGAAGTTCCTGTGCAACGCCGTGGCCGTGTCCAAAGAGCAGCCCGTGGTTATCTCCAAGTTCATCCAGGAGGCCAAGGTCAGGGGGCTGTCCTGCCTGCCGTGGGCACCCACTCCTGCTTGCCAAGGGGGGTGGCCTGGGGCACATGACATCACTGAGAGCCAATTGCAGAGCTTTGCTGCCGCCTCCATGCCACCCCCGCATGGCAGCACAGCTCTGATCTCCCACCTGGGCCCATCACGCTCCTGCCCAAGATTGCAGACCTCTGACCGCCTCACCTGCCAGCCACCCCAGAGCCTTTCCCACCCCCTCCGTTCTTGGGCTGTGGGACAGACTGGGGGTGGCTGGGCTGGGTTGAGGGATTTGTTTGTGGGGTTTCTGGTCCAGGCTGCCCCATCCCTGCTGACGGCAGCTCCCGCTGGCAGGAGATTGATGTGGATGCCGTGGCCTGTGATGGGGTGGTGGTGGCCATTGCCATCTCAGAGCACGTGGAGAACGCGGGTGTGCACTCGGGCGATGCCACCCTGGTGACACCCCCCCAGGACATCACCCCCAAGACGCTGGAGCGCATCAAAGCCATCGTGCATGCTGTGGGGCAGGAGCTACAGGTCACAGGGCCCTTCAACCTGCAGCTCATCGCCAAGGTACTGCAGGGAGGAGCTGGCCTGGACAGGGGCTGGGCACAGGGCCCCAGGGACAAGGGATCAGCCTGCCATGGTGCAGGGCCCCCCACTTCCCCAGGCACCTCACAGCCTCTCCCGGCAGGATGACCAGTTAAAGGTGATCGAATGCAACGTGCGCGTGTCCCGCTCCTTCCCCTTCGTCTCCAAGACACTGGGTGTGGACCTGGTGGCCCTGGCCACGCAGGTGATCATGGGCCAGGAGGTGGAGTCTGTAGGGCTGATGACCGGTACTGGTATCGTTGGTGTAAAGGTGAGCCAAGGGAGGGGTCAGTGCTGGTTTTGCCATGGGTCAGGGCAGGGAAGGGGCCATGTGTTGGTGCTGCCTGGGGCTTGGGTGTGGGAAGGGGCTGTGCACTGCTGCTGCCCTGGGCCAGGGCAGGGGAAGAGCTAAGTGCTGACTCTGGTGCCCAGTGGTCACACTGCACTCCTGGCCCAGGTGCCACAGTTCTCGTTCTCCCGGCTGGCGGGTGCGGACGTGGTGCTGGGCGTGGAGATGACGAGCACGGGCGAGGTGGCCTGCTTCGGGGAGAACCGCTGCGAAGCCTACCTGAAGGCCATGCTCAGCACTGGCTTCCGCATCCCCAAGAAGAACATCCTGCTCACCATTGGCAGCTACAAGGTATGGGGATGGTGAGGGCAGGGGCTGCCAGGCTCTGGGTGGAGGCAGGGGTGCAGCAGGCGCTGACTCCCTGGTGACTGTTGCAGAACAAAAGTGAGCTGCTGCCCACGGTGCGCACACTGGAGAGCCTGGGCTACAACCTCTATGCCAGCCTGGGCACTGCCGACTTCTACACCGAGCATGGCATCAAGGTAGCAAGGGGCAACAGTCAGCCCACGGCAGGGCTCTCTGCCTGTCTCCTCCCTCTGCCCGGGGTTGTGGGGCCTGCACTTTGAGCTTGCAGCTTCTGGGTATCCTGGCCCTGCCTCTGGAGCACAACCCTCTGGTCCCCGTTGGCATTGCCAAGTCCAGGACTTGGGAGTATTCATTGGTGTCACTGGTGCAGGGGCAAGGGCCCCTGGATCCATGTCAGTGTCACTGGTGCAGGGTGGGGGTCCCCGTTGCAGGGCCTGGGGCTGGAGTAGGTCTCACTTCCCCGGGGCAGGTGATGGCTGTGGACTGGCACTTTGAGGAGACCGATGGCAGTGAGACAGGCACCAAGAGCATCCTGGACTACTTGGCAGAGAACCACTTTGAGATGGTCATCAACCTGTCCATGCGCAATTCGGGTGGGCGCCGCCTCTCCTCCTTTGTCACCAAGGGCTACCGTACACGGCGCCTGGCTGTTGACTACTCTGTACCTCTCATCATCGACATCAAGTGCACCAAGCTCTTTGTGGAGGTAGGGACAGGGGTGGGGCTGGGTTCAGTATCCTAATTGCAGGTCTGGGAGAGTGCCTCTGCCCCAGAGGCACTGGGCGGCAGAGGAGGCAGGGGTGGGGCAGGAGAGCAAAAGGGTCTGGTACTGTCAGCAGGGCCCTGCCATCCTTGACCTATTCCCTGCCTCCCATAGGCACTGGGCCAGATTGGGGCAGCCCCCCCACTGAAGATCCATGTGGACTGCATGACCTCCCAGAAGCTTATCCGCCTGCCAGGTATGCCAGGGAGGGCTGGGGGGACTGGCTGGGAGGGGTGAAGAGGTCACTAGACTGAGGCAGCTGAGGAGCTGGAGTGCAGGGGCCCCAGGGATTGCGCCTTGGTGCCTGTCCCACCCTGAGGTGCTGTGGCCCCAGGAGCCCTGGGCATTCTGCGACTGGCTTTCCCCAAAACCTAGGGCTCTGCCTCAGACAAATGCAAGGTGATGCACCTCGGGAGGAACAACTGGCACCATACCTACAGGTTGGGGAACTCCCCTCTTGTCAGCACGGAGGCGGAAAGGGATCTGGGGGTCATCATTGACTCCAAGATGAACATGGGCCGGCAGTGTGGAGAGGCAGTCAGGAAGGCCAACCGCACCTTGGCATGCATCCACAGATGCATCTCGAGCAGGTCCAAAGAGGTGATCCTCCCCCTCTATGCAGCTGGAGTATTGTGTCCAGTTCTGGGCACCACACTTCAAGAGGGATGTCGACAGCATGGAGAGGGTCTAGAGGAGGGTCACTCGTATGATCAGGGAACAACAGGGCAGGCCCTATGAGGACAGGCTGCGGGACCTGAACCTGTTCAGCCTCCAAAAGAGAAGGCTGAGGGGGAATCTTGTGGCCTGTTATAAACTAGTCAGGGGGGATCAGCAGGCATTGGGGAAGTCACTGTTTCCCCGAGCACCGCCAGGAGCGACCAGGAATAACGGTCACAAGCTGGCAGAGGGTAGGTTTAGGTTAGCTATCAGGAGGTGCTACTTCACAGTCAGGGCAGCTAGGGTCTGGAACCAGCTTCCAAGAGAAGTGGTACTGGCTCCTACCCTGGGGGTGTTTAAGAGGAGGTTAGATGAACATCTTGCTGGGGTCGTTTGACCCCAGTACTCTTTCCTGCCACGGCAGGGGGTCAGACTAGATGATCTGCTCAGGTCCCTTCCGACCCTAGAAACTATGAAACTATGGGGGAGGAGGGGCAGGGCCCTGTGTCCTGGGAGGGGACAGACTGGCAGGTCCTGGGCTGCTGGATGCCAGCACAGGGCTAGGCAGATGGGGCCCAGGCTCTGATGTGCCCTCCCCACAGGACTGATTGACGTGCACGTGCACCTGCGCGAGCCGGGGGGCACCCACAAGGAGGACTTTGCATCGGGCACAGCGGCTGCACTAGCGGGGGGCGTCACCATGGTGTGTGCCATGCCCAACACCAGCCCTGCCATTACTGATGCTGCCTCCTTCGCCCTTGTGCAGAAGGTAAGTCCCTGCACCTCTTGCACTGTGCAGAGAACCCACCCCCACTGCCACTGCCACTGCCACTACCACTGTAGGCACCTGCCTGGGGCCCTCCTGCTGCTGCAGGGCTGGTACTGAGCTGGCAGCCACACTGCAGCTGACACACCCAGCCCCATGGGCAGCCAGGCCGTAGCCATGGGGTCTGGTGGGGCTTGGGGAGGGGGTTCTGACATGGTGCACAGGGCCCCTGGGCTGGTGCACCTGACCCTTGTCTCCTGCAGCTGGCTGAGGCGGGTGCACGCTGCGACTTCGCCCTGTACCTGGGGGCCTCGTCGGACAACGCCAGTGCCCTAGGCCCCATGTCTGGTGTGGCTGCCGGGCTCAAGATGTACCTGAACGACACCTTCTCTGACCTCAGGATGGACAACGTCTCGCTCTGGATGGAGGTGGGGGCAGGGGCTGGGCCTGGGGCCAGGATGTCCTCAGTGTGCCACAGTGTGGCTGAGTTTGGGCACTGCTTTCTGCTCGTGCTGGATGCGGGTGGAGGATCTCTACCCCCATTTCAGCCCCTGATGTGGAACCCAAGGACCTTAGCGCACAACACCTGCACTCCCCCCAGTGGCCTCCCTTCCCCCAGCACAGCACGATTTTCACTCCTGCCCCATTCCCTCCCAGCACTTCGAGCAGTGGCCGCGGCACCTGCCCATCGTGGCACATGCAGAGAAGCAGACAGTGGCCGCAATCCTCATGGTGGCCCAGCTGTACCAGCGCCCTGTGCATATATGCCACGTGGCCCGCAAGGAGGAGGTGAGGGGGCTGAGAGAGGCCGCAGCTGGGACAGCAGCAGCGGCATCTGTCCCCTGGTGCTGGGGTGTGTCTGTGGCCTGTGGTAACCATGTCCCTCGCCCTTGCTGCTGGCATCAGGGGTGTCTTTTGGTGACCTTGGCTGAGAGTGTCTGTGGGAGGCCTAGGGGGTGACTGCCCAGGGGTGGGTGTAAGCCTGGGAGGTGGGATGGGGGCATCTCCCAGGGCAGGGCAGGGCACGATGTGGTGTAATGTTCTTGCTGGCTCTGGGGCCTGCAGATTCTGATCATCAAGGCGGCCAAGCAGAAGGGCATCCAGGTGACATGCGAGGTGGCACCGCACCACCTCTTCCTGTGCCAGGACGACCTGGGGCGCCTCGGGGAGGGGCGTGGGCAGGTGCGGCCCATGCTGGGCACGCATGAGGATTTGGAGGCCCTATGGGAGAACATGGACGTCATCGACTGCTTCGCCACTGACCACGGTGCAGAACCGGGCGGGTGACTTTGGGGAGCCAGCACCAGATGTGGCCTTGGGGCAGGCAGGGGTGGGGCATGGGCTGTACCCCTCAATAGAGCATTAGGGGGCTGTGTCCTCCGGCCCTGGGCTGGTCCAAGCTGGGTGCAAAGGGGGCCTTGTCCTGAGATAGGGCAGGGGCATGGGCAGGCGCCCGTCTTGGGGCTGTGACTTGGGGCTGGGCGCTGCAGGCTGAGGGGGCCATGGGGCCCTAGGGGGGAAGCACAAGTTGGAGTAGGGCCTGGTGTGAGCGCCATGCTGGTGTCCGCAGCCCCGCACACGGTGGAGGAGAAGCTGGGGAAGCAGCCGCCACCGGGTTACCCCGGGCTGGAGACGATGCTGCCACTGCTGCTGACAGCAGTGTCTGAGGGGCGCCTCACCATTGAGGACATTGTCAAGCGCCTGTACGAGAACCCCCGCAAGATCTTCACCCTGCCCGCCCAGGATGACACCTATGTTGAGGTGAGGGTGGCTGGGGCCAGGCAAGTCCCTCCATGCTGGGGGCCTGCACTGGGGGTGGGTGGGCCCTGTCTGGGCCCACAAGCCCCCTGTGGTTGGGGCTGTGGCTCTGGACTGGGGCTGTCAAGGGAGTGGGCGCCGCAGAGCCTCCCTCTGTGCTCGGCGTGTGCTGACCCAGTGCCACTGTCCTGGCAGGTGGACCTGGAGCACGAGTGGGTCGTCCCCAGCTGCATGGCCTTCACCAAGGCCAAGTGGACACCATTTGAGGGGATGAAGGTGAAGGGGACAGTGCGCAGGGTGGTGCTGCGTGGAGAGGTTGCCTACATTGATGGGCAGGTAAGGCCCTGCCCTCCCCCCACTACCTGCTGGAGCCACCCGACTGGGGTAACCAGAGCAGCCAGGGCTGCACATATGCAACATGAAGCCCCCAACTCTCCACTCCTTGCCTGCAGGTGCTGGTGCCCCCGGGCTATGGCCAGGATGTGAGGAAATGGCCTGCGGGAGCCGTGCCTGTGCCACACACTGCCCCTGCTAAGGAGATCCTGAAGGTGTGTGAGGGCAAGGGAGTTTGGGCCTGGGGAGGGGCTGGGCTTGGGCCAGGAGAGGGCTGTTGAGGGTGGGGGGTGGCTGATGCTCCAGTGGGTGGGGAGGGGCAGGCAGGCTGCTCTGCTCAGGCTTGGGGGGCATCGGCGGGTGTGCTTCTGCTCACCTGTGACCCTCTGTCCCCACAGACACCAGAGCGGCCCCGGCACACGGTGCAGAGTGAGGCCCTGCGCAGCCGCGCTTCCAGCCCCCGCCGTGCGGGGCCCGTGGGTGATGGGCGTTTCCACCTGCCGCCCCGCATCCACCGTGCCTCAGACCCTGGCCTGCCAGGTGAGGCACCAGGGGGTCGCCGTGTCCTGCTGAGGGAGTGTCCAGCTTGGCGGCAGCACATTGAGCAGCCTGTGAGCCAAGGCTGAGGGGTCCCCCTGGCTCTGAGGCGGAGGGGCTGGGAGTGCCTGCCCTGCATCCTGCCATGGGGTGTCCCCATGCACGGCCAGGGCAGCGCGAAGCTGACCTCCTGCCCTCTGTGTCCTGCCGGCATTATGGAGGCCAGGAGCCCTCTGCCACACAGCTGCCCCAGGTAGTGGTAACAGCCGAGGTGGGGACTAACTCACTCATTGCTAATGATACAGTGTGATTTGTACTAACGAGACACTAATCAGCAGCTAATGAGTGCACTCCCCTTCCTCTAGTGCAGCAGCCCAAGCAGAGGCCTGCAGTCAGAGGGGCAAGGGGGCCTGGCAGGCCACAGCACCCTGTCACTGGAGGCTGCCCTGTGGCTGCTGCATGCTGCACCTGAGTCATCTCCATGCGGCACATCCCCCTCCCCAGTCCTCTCACGTGCAGTTCACCTGTGGCACTGGGTCCCAGCACTGTCACTGCCAAACTCTTCCCCCAGGCCCCAGCTGTCACGGGCAACCTCGCCAGCTGGTTTGATTTGATGCATGAGGCGGGATGTGCAGCAGCCCCAGCCCTCCATGGGGCACTGCCGTTGGCTTGGGTTGGAGTTCGGGCTGCTGGGTGGACTCTGAGGGAGACCATGGCAGGGTTTGGCATGGGAGGGTGTTGGGAGCCAGGCCAGGACTCACGACTACCTGTGTTGTCTGGAGCTCCCTGCCAACTCCCCAGCACCAGGGCCTCCTTGGGTGCAGAGCCCTTACACCTGAAGCCAGGCTGGGAGCCCCATTGTATTCCCTTGTCTTCCCAGCGCTGGTGCTCTTGCCCCTACAGCTGTCCCGCTGGCAGAGGGGCCTGCAACAGGCTGGGGCCTGGTGCCACAGCCCTTCCCTGGGTAGCAGGGCCTGAGTGGGGGCAGTGTATCTGCCCAGGATGTGGGGGAGAGCAGGTACTCATAGCCACATCGCTGTCTAACCAAGTTGTCATTTTGCCAGCTGAGGACTCCAGAGAAAAGGCTGTCAAGAAGGCATCTGAGCCAGGTGCGTCCCCCCATCCCCTGCCACACAGGGAGTCTGGGCAGGAGCTGGTGGGGAGAGGTGGGGAGGGGGGTGGTTTCCAGCTGCCACGTCTTGCTGGGGGCTCGGAGCAGGGCCCGTGGGGCAGTTATTGCTCTCTGCCCCATGGCCTTGCAGGCCCTGTCACCAGCAGCATCTGCTCCCAGGGGGCGCCAGGGCCATGCTCTGCGCAGGGTCTTTCCCCTTCTGTCCCTGCTAGCCAGTGGGTGAGGCTTGGGGGACGGCCCCTCCCCACTCCCCCCCCACAACCCTGGTGCTGCAGCCCATCTATGCAGGGTGTACCAAGGGTAGGACCAAGATCGTGGGGCCTAGGGCTGAGGCTGTTGAAGGCTCTGCAGTGCACTTACATAGCTGCTTACTCCCTTCCCCGGTGCTGCAGATCCTGCTGGGGTCCTGGACAGCTGCTACCCACCAGGGCCCGTGCCCAGACAGACATCGCCCCAGACTGTGCCCCACCTACCGACCTCCCCGGTGCTGCACCCCCTCGTTGGCCAGCATGTGCTCTCTGTCAAGCAGTTCACCAAGGATCAGGTGCCAACACTGCCTAGGGGCAGGGGCAAGAGGGCAACTGTGGGGGCTGGGAATGGGGGCAAGGGCAGGCCCAGAAGGGGGTGGAGGCCCCATGGGTAGTGCTGGCTCCAGTGCCACCCTGGTGCTAGGCATGTGGCTGCCCTGTGTTGGGGGTGCAGAGCCAGGACCTGGCTGAGCCCCATCTCCTTGCAGATGTCACACCTGTTCAATGTGGCACACACCTTGCGCATGATGGTGCAGAAGGAGCGCAGCCTGGAGATCCTGAAGGTGAGTGGAAGCGAGGGAGTTGGGGGCACCAGGCATGTGGGAAGCAGGGGTGAGTCTGGGGGTGGGTGGCATCGGCCCCACCACGCTCACAGCCCCTCTCCCCAGGGCAAGGTCATGGCCTCCATGTTCTACGAGGTGAGCACACGGACCAGCAGCTCCTTTGCGGCTGCCATGTCGCGCCTGGGGGGTGCAGTGCTGTCCTTTTCCGAAGCCACATCCTCGGTGCAGAAGGGCGAGTCCCTGGCTGACTCAGTGCAGACCATGAGTTGCTACGCGGATGTGCTTGTGCTGCGCCACCCCCAGCCAGGGGCTGTTGAGGTGAGGGGCCCTCAGAGCTGTGCCCAGGTCCCTCCCCTAGTCCTTGTGGGCCCATAAATGGCTGGGGGGGAGGGAGGGGGAGGAGGAGGGTGTGGTTGTGGGGTCAGGCCATCTTGGAGGCTGGAGGAAACGAGCCCGTTCTGCCTGGTCATAGGTCCTGCCCTGGTGGCTTCAGCCCTGACGCCGCTCAGGGTGCAAATGCTCCTCTCCCCTGGACCCTATTTGCAGGATCTTGCTGCCCTTCTGCCTCTGCCCGCCCCACCTCTGTCCCGTGTCATTGTCGTTCCCCCCACCCGCAGCAGAGTCAACACACTAGACACTGTCAGCCCCAGGCAGTGCTCCTGCCAGTGGGGACGGGACCCCGGCTGGAGCAGGGAGTCTGGGTGTCCTAGCTCCCAGGCTCATCCCTGTGCTGTTACCAGCTGGCTGCCCGGCACTGCCGGAAGCCCGTGATCAATGCCGGGGACGGGGTTGGAGAGCACCCGACGCAGGCCTTGCTGGACATTTTCACTATCCGTGAGGAGCTGGGTACTGTCAACGGCATGACGGTAAGGCCCACAGCCCTGGTCCCCGGCAAGGGGGCACAGGGGGCCACTGCATGGTGGGGGGCTTCTGTCCAGCACAGGAGGAGGGTTTGGGGGACAGGGACAGTACTAGCTGCTGCCTCCCCCCAGATCACCATGGTGGGGGACCTGAAGCATGGGCGCACGGTGCACTCGCTGGCATGCCTGCTCACCCAGTACCGCGTCAACCTGCGCTACGTCACACCACGCAGCCTCCGCATGCCTGACGACATCATCCACTTTGTGGCATCCAAGGGCATCAAGCAGGTGAGCCGGCCACATTTCCCCCTCCCACGTGGATGCGCACACCCACACGTGCACACGCACACTAACGACTCTCATCCCCTTGCCTGCAGGAGGAGTTTGACAGCATCGAGGAGGCTCTCCCTGACACAGATGTGCTGTACATGACCCGCATCCAGAAGGAGCGATTTGCCTCCACGCAGGAGTATGAGGCAGTGAGTGCCGCTCCTGGCAGTGTATATCTTGGGCCCCCGCTGGTTCTGTGGGCAGGGCTGTATCACTGCCAGGGGGCCTATTAAACATGGAGTGGGGGGGGAGGCAGCCAGCTGACACCCACTCTCTCCCCAGTGCTTCGGGCAGTTTGTCCTCACCCCGCACAGCATGACCAGGGCCAAGAAGAAGATGGTGGTGATGCACCCTATGCCCCGTGTCAACGAGATCAGGTAAGGGGGGTGGGCTCTGGCTGGGTGATGCTGGGCTACACTCCCCCGCCTGCCCTGACACTATGTCTTGCCTCCAGCGTGGAGGTGGACTCAGACCCCCGGGCCGCCTACTTCCGGCAGGCAGAGAACGGCATGTACATCCGTATGGCGCTGCTGGCCACTGTGCTGGGCCGCTACTAGGCCCAGCCCGGCCCTGCAGCCACGAGCAGAGCCATGGCCCAGCACCTGGAGCAGACCGGATTGATCGTGGGACCGAGACCAGGAGGGGAAGGACTGGAATGGGGGGAGGGGCGCGCGGGCCACAATAAAGCTCCTCCCACCGCACCCGCCTGTGTCAGTGTGTGGGGGGCGAGGGAGGCGCCATGTGCGCCACACGTGGCTGCCATGCGAGGGGTGGGCGTTCGAAAGCCGGAAGTTCTGCGGCCGGAAGTCCTCCAGAGCTGGGCTTCCGGGGGGCGTGTCACTTCCCGGCCGGCCCGTTTTTGACGTCACTGCTACGTTGTAATTCAGGTGAGTGAGTGACGCCACGGCGGGGGCGGGGGGACACCACGTGAGCGGCCGGGAACAGGCCCCGCGGCTGCTGACTCCGGGCGGGGCGGCGTGGGGCGCTGTTGCCATGACAACGGCTCAGTGACACCCCCCCCCCCGAGACGCCGCCCCCCCCCCCCAGCGGGGCGAGACCTGCACCCCCGCGCGACCCGCCTCGGCCTCGGCCTCCCCCACCCCTCCCCCGGGCCCGGCCCCCTTCCCCCCGGGCCCGGCTGGGCTGACGCGCGCTCCCGCAGGCCGGACATGGCGGCGCGCTGGCTGTGGCTGTGGCGGGGCTACGGGCGGCTCGTGGCGCGGCGGCCCTGGACAGTGCAGATCACCACGGCCGGTAAGGGGGGCGGGCCCGCGCCACGTGCGTGTCCGGACCCGGGGCGGGGAGCGGCGCAGACCTCGGCACTGCCCTTCCCGGCGGCTGCGAGTCCCACGAGGTCGTCCCCCCACCCCCAGTTTGTGATTTTCAGGACGCGGGGCAGGGGCGGCTGCCCCCCGTCCGGAGCTAGTGCTGAGCCCCTGGGTAGTTGCACCTGCGCCTCCCTTGGCCCCTGCCCTGCGGGCAGACACTTGGTCTCCCCTGGCTCTGGCACCTGCTGACAAGAACCGGGCCCTCAGCTCCCCTCCTGCTGCTCAGGTCGAGATGGGTAGGCGCTGGGACGGGCTGGTGCAGATTCATTCTGGTAACTGCCTCAGGTGGTCAATACCAGCAGTGTCTGGAGAGGCCCAAGGGGTCAAACCCACCTGGGGAGGGGTGCAGGAGTCACCAGCGGGTGGCAGGTGCAGGGGGACTCCAGGTGTGAGCTCAGGGGCCGAGGGTGCCTGGTCCTGCCCAGCCCCAGAACTAGACCTAAGGTTCCTGGGTACCGCATCTGGTCTGACACCCCCGCCCTCCCTCGAGAAGCCAGCAGCTGCAGAGGGCTCGGGGAGGGCTGAGAGGGGCTGAACCCATGGGGCTCAGAGGAGGCATAGGGGGGATGCCCTACCAGCCAGGCTCGTGCCAGCTGCTCTCCAGCCTGCTCTGGGCTCCCCAACGTAAGTGCCTCACATCTGCCCAGGGAGCTGCTGGACCTTCCTCTCACTGGGTCGGGGCCTGTGCAGGGAGCAGAACAGCCCTGCCCTGCTGCAGGATATTATGCCACTGATTTTTGCCCAGAGCCCTCATGGGCGGTGAGATGGCAGCAGCCCAGGGGAGCTCTGGACTTGGCACAGGGCACCTGGGTTCTGTCCCTAACTCAGTCACAGGCTGGCTGGGGGACCACAGGGACCAGGAGCGCAGGGCAGCCCCTCTGGTAGTGTGTCTGCAGCGGCCACATGATGGGGCCATGCCCCACAGTAGCTGAGTCACCCAGGTGACCTCTGCAAGCTGTAGACGGTTGGGCTGATCCCAGCCCCATGCGCAGGTGGGTGTAGGTTCCCAAGGAGTTTTCCTGCCCCTGAACTAGCCAGCACAGGAAGCGGTGGCCCCCCTGCCTGGGCCCCTGTCCCACACACCTGGGCAGGGAGCCCCAATGCTGGGCCCTGCCCTCACACATGAAGCCGTGTGCTGAGCAGAGCATGGCACATGTGTCTGTGAGCACCTCCTGTGGGTGGGGCCTGCTGATGGCTCTCAGCCCCCACGCTCAGCACCCTGCCGGACCAATTTAATCTCCCTAAAAGGGTTGTCGCCTTGCCACTTGCCCGGAAGGTGGAATAAATCGTGGTGCTGGCACAGGGCCAGGTGTGCCAGCCCAATCACGCAAATGTCTCCACCAGCCTCAAGGACACACTGCCCCCTCCCAGGCCCCCCTCCCTCACACTGCTATCAGCTCATTCACCCCCTGGGAGGCACAGCCCTGGGGAGAGCAGCTGGCCTCAGGTGCCCAGGTCCCATCCTTGGAGTTGGCTGGAGCTGGGGCCAGGCCCATGGAGTCAGAGGCAGGTGCCTGCACTCTTTGTGGCCAAGGGGAAGGTCATGCCTGCCGGTAGAGGTGAGCATGCAGCTTGTGGGGTTGCTGTAGTGCACCAACTAGCTGTGGTGCATGCCACCAGCCTGGATGTACTCCCTGCCCCACTGCATGGAGCAGGCGTGGGCTCGTGACAGAGCGTATTGTGCACATGACAGCTCCTTCCCTGCAGCAGCCCACTGTGACAGGCATCTGCTCCTTCGCCCAGCCTGGTGGTAGCTTCTTGACCATGGGTTTGCCTGTTTTGTCCACGTGTGCCTGTGCGGGGCTTGCAGGGCCCTCTGCAGGCCCAGGTGAGGCACAGGGAGCAGGGGGCATCAGGGCTGTCTGCAACGTGGTGCCCTAGATGTGAGGTCACCAGCACAGTCACCCCTAGTGCCTGCACCTGAGCCCCCCACTGCAACCAGGAGTGCCCTCCCCTGAGGAACACTCCTGCTGCCAGGCAAAGCTGTTCAGCCTTGGCCTCGGGCAGGTCTGGCAGTGGCCTGGCTGTGTGGGTCTCATAGTTTCTAGGGTTGGAAGGGACCTGAGTAGTCTGACCCCTGCCATGGCAGGAAAGAGTACTGGGGTCAAACGACCCCAGCAAGGTGTTCATCCAGCCTCCTCTTAAACAACCCCAGGGTAGGAGCCAGCACCACTTCTCCTGGAAGTTGGTTCCAGATCCTAGCCGCCCTGACCGTGAAGTCGCGCCTCCTGATATCTAGCCTAAATCTACACTCTGCCAGCTTGTGACCATTATTCCTGGTCACTCCTGGTAGTGCTCGGGGGAACAGGGACTCCCCCAATGCCTGCTGGTCCCCTCTGACTAGTTCGTAACAGGCCACTAGATTCCCCCTCAGCCTTCTCTTGTGGAGGCTGAACAGGTTCAGGTCCCGTCGCCTCTCCTCGTAGGGCCTGCTCTGCTGCCCCCTGGTCATGCGAGTGGCCTCCTCTGGACCCTCTCCATGTTGTCCACATCACAGGTCACAGGTGCAGTGGTTATGCAGGGCCCAAGCAGAGCTGCAGGCACTCAGTGTTGCAGTTGTGTCCTAATTCCCCTGGCCTGGGGCAGACAGTGCCTCTTACCTGGCCTCAGGTTGTGGAGCTCCTTGTGCCTGCCCACTGCACCAGGCTACCTTGCCCTTCTGGGGCCCATCCCCCAGCACCTGGGCTGCTGCTGCTAGCCATCTCTTGGGCTAGGCCATGAGACAATGTCAGTGTGTCTCTGGGGCACAGGAATCTCAGGATCCTGGGTGTGACTGGAGGGGGCTTGGGCATTGCCTAGCCCCACTGCTGCCTAGAGACAGGCCACGATGCTCCTGACCCAGTGCAGGCAGTTGCCCACACAACTTCCATCTGGCCCCGGCAAGGAGCCTGCAGAGCCCTGGGCAGCTGGTCTCGTTGACCTACGGCTCTGACATGAGGGAGACCTGGCCCTCTGCATGCTGGGTGCCAGCAGCTCAGAGGAGCCTGTGCACCTGTCCCTGATCATGGGGGGTAGTTCTGCCAGCCATAGAAGCAGGTTCTGCAGGACACAGCTGCACTGCAGAAACTCTCTTGCCTCTGCAGAGTGTCTAGCTCTCGGAAGCAGGCGCCTGTGCCTGGGACCATGGCTTTGTGCTGTGGGCTGTGGAGGCTTCTACTTTGGGGGAGGCATGCAGTGGGGCCTCCCTGCCAGGGGCTGTCCCTTCTGCCCCAGGTTGCCAGGCTGGCCTGGGGCAGGTCTGATGTGCAGGTGGCTGGAGGCTCCATCTCTTCTCTTTGTGGACAGGCCTGGCTGTATGGGAGCTCCCTACCCCATGGGCTGCTTCTGCCATGGGCACGCAGAGGGTGTGGGTACCATGTAGTCCTTGGACCCCAGGCCTGGCTTACAGTGCAGCACCTCCTCCCTTGCAGTTTCCCGGGACCTTGGTGAAGGCACGGTAGAGCTACTGGCTCTCCCTTGTCCTGCCTGAGACCCTGGGCTGTGGCACTTGTTCCGTGGCCACCCAGGTCCTGTCCTAGCCAGTGTGGGCACAGAGCGCTGCCAGCCTTGTGAGCTTGCAGAACCAGGTGCACCCAGAGCAGGGCTGTCCAAGACCCCTCACTGTCACCCTATGGGACTGGCCTCATCTTACCTGCTGGGTGCCGTGGGGCTGGTGCCCAGAGAGATGCCTGGATATGGGGGCTTGCGGGGAGCTAGTATGTGGCAGCTAACCCAGGGGCTACAGCAGAGACCAGCAGAGCTGCGCCAGGCAATCACGGTGGGTGCTGACCACGTGCCAGCACATTCATAGATTTCATAGACATTAGGGCTGGAAGGGACCTCGGAAGATCATCGAGTCCAGCCCCCCGCCCAAAGGGCAGGAAGTCAGCTGGGGTCATATGATCCCAAAATTGCCAGTGTCCTCTGGTGACCTGGTTCAGCCTGCACCCAGGGCAGGCATCTCAGTCCCTGCGTCCTGCAGTAGCAGGGCCGGCAGGCCGGAGAGGAGGTGCAGGGGTGCTTCAATGTGTGTCTTGGGTGGGGAGTGGAGCAGCTGGGGAAGGCAGTGTGGGGAGCAGCCCATGGCTGTAGCCATGACCTTGTGGCTATGCCAGTGTGAGCAGCCATGGCGTTTCTGGTGAGGGCAATCTGCAAATGGATGGTGGATGATGATCTAATCGCGCCTGCATGCACCGCAGACACCGTGGCCTACTTAAACTTGGGTTGTTTCCAGACCCAAGGCCAGAATGAGAAGCAGCCGCAGCTCCACCAGGCACTGCCCTGAGCCAAGTGGGCCCCACGCACCTGGGCAAGGCCCCCACACCCCCCAAGAAGCTGGGGAGTCTGCCCTGGCCCTGCCTGCTCTACCTGGGATATCTACCCTTGGACTCAGCACCCAGGGAAGCCTTGGCGATCCCCGTGCCCTGGCTGTGACTTGGGCACAGCCAGCAGGGCAGCAGAGGCATCCCTCCTGGTCCCGCCAGCTGCCTGCCGGGCACTACAGCACAGGGAGTAGAGCCCCTGCAGCCCCAGGCTGCCTCACATCCCTTGTTCACAGGCTGCAGCTTGGCCTGTTGCTCTTGGCAGCTGCTATGCTGGCTACTGTTCTGCCCTAAGCTGGAGTTGCCCCATGAAGCAGCTTGTGGCCATAGATGCCATGCTGAGATGGGTTGGCTCTGTGCATGGGGGATGGGTCCACAGTTCTCCTGCCCCATGGGTGTAGCCCCCAACCTTCCCACTGCCACTGCCAGCCCCCTGCCCTGTGTCCATCGCACAGGGAAATCAATCAGGGCTAATGACCGACTCGCCTGGGCAATCCCTGTTCAGGGGGTGGGGGTTTGGCATTGGTCCAGGTGTGAGCGAGTGGTGAAGTCACCGCAGCGCAGGACATCCATCTCCACACAGGGGACGTGGGCGCCTCCTGGCACTGGCCCCGCATGTCCGTCACGCCTGGCAGGCAGCCCCATCTGCCTGCCTGCCCTTGCCATGAATGAGGCAGGCACAGCTGCAGCGTTCTCAATGAGTGTGGGATGCAGCCTGCTCCTGGCCTCAGGAGCACTGCCATGGCCCGTGACAGCTTATGGCTGGGTGCCCCCACAGGCCTGCATGTCCCCCTACCCCATGGGTGGTTGTGCTGGGGAAGCCTCCTGCCTTCCCTGGCTAGTGCTGGCCAGGGCCCTGGCAGCTTCTCTGGTAAGCAGCCCTTCCCCCCCAATCCGTTCCCCCTTCTCCACTCCCTGCAGCTGCCGCCTCTGTCCCGCATGGGAGGCTGACGTGGGCCCTGCCGTGCCTGCGCCCTTTGCTCTGGCTCCAGTGTCCAGCTCCCCAGAGCCTCTTTCCCTTACAGGGCTGCTGGAGCAGTGTGATACTTCCGAGGGCGCAGACCCCTGAGCAGATCAGCCTGCTGGCACCCAGCCCAGCCTCTTCTGCTGGGCTCAGGAAAGGCTCCGCTATCCCCCATGCAACCCATGGCAACTGAATGGTGACAAAGGACTCCTGACTGCTGGGTCCTGGGCAAGACTGATTCAGGCTCTGCTACAGCACTGGATTGGGGTCTAAGGGGCTAGACAGTCCCTGGGCATGGCAGATGTCCCCTGCTCTCGCAAGTGGCCAGGTTCTGGCAGGGCTGACCCAGCTGCAGGTCTGGCCTGGGTACCTGCCTATGGGCCCCACCAGCTGGTCTCCCAAGTACTAAGTCACTCTGCGCCAGTGACAGTGGGTTCACCTGCCTTGGATATCTGGTGCTGCCATGGTCTGGCCCAGCCAGGCAGTTCCCTGGAGGGGCAAGTGGGCACAGCCCTGTCTCATCACTGTGTCCGTGCTCTGCCCAGGGGCCCTGATGGGCGTTGGAGATGTGGTCTCTCAACAGCTGGTAGAGCAGAAAGGCCTGAGGGGGCACAGTGGCCGCAGGACCCTGAGGATGATGGCGATCGGCTTCTGCTTTGTGGTGAGTGCCCAGCCCAGCCTCACCTGGGCCTCACGGTGCCACCCTGTGCAGAGCTGTGGCCAAAGACCCCACCAGGGCTTTGGGACCAGAGCCTCTGGCATGGGCTTTGCCAGGCTTGAGGGGGTAAGGGGGATAAGTGAAGTCTCCAGGGCTAGGGAGGGGTCCATGCCTCTTGCTGTCCACTGGCATGGGGAGTGACATATCTTCTGCAGCTGGCCCCTGTGCCAGGCACTGAGCAGAGAGAGGCCTATGCAAGAAGCCTGCTCCCTGCTGTCCCACTCAGACACCCTGGCAGCCTTGTTCCTTGAGGCTGGAACAGCTCCCAGCTTTATTCTTGGAGCCTGGACCAGCCAGCCAGAGCCATGGGCAGTACTAGCCACTGTGGGTGCCCCGGTCCCCACCCCACTCCCTGTTCCTGCCAGGCAGCAGCTGCAGTGTTGAGTTTGGCTCTTTCTGGCTCCCAGCTGGTCCCACCCTGCTGCCCTGGGGCTCTACACCAGGAGCTGCCTGCCTGCCCCATCTTGCTGTGGCACTCCCCAGCTTGCTGCTTTTGCAGTAGTGAGTGGCTGGGAGCAGTGCTAGGCAGGCAGCCTCTGCCCCTTCCTGCTCCCAAGACCCCCATGCCCAGGACAGTGCCCCCCCCGTGAACAGGCGTATGGGGCAGGCAGCACCTGTGGAATCCAGCTGGGTGGTTGGGGCAGGGCCACATTGCCAGGGCACAGAGCACATCGGAGCCACCAGCCACAACTAGAGGAGCCAGGGACCAGGGTATCCAGTACACAGCTTACAAGCTACATGCCTTCAGCAGGGCCCTGCCATGGGGCAGGACAGGAACCAGCTGGAGGGAGTGTGTGTGGGGGGGGTACCCTCTGGCTGCCCCCAGGGACCGTCCTGCTGCAGAGGCTGCTTGCCCTGGCTGTGCCCATGGCAGGGCCTGGACCTCCATCCACTGGCCCTGGCTGTAGCGCTAGGAGCCATAAGTGCAGACAGGAGCACATGGTGCAAGCTGGTGCCCTCCCCTGCCCCATGGCAGTGGTGCAAGCACTGGTGGAGCCTGCTGACTCCCAGCTCCCCACAGGGCCCTGTGCTGGGAGGCTGGTACAAGCTGTTGGATCGGCTTGTCCTTGGCACCACAAAGACAGTGGCCGTGAAGAAGATGGTGCTGGACCAGGTGGGTGCTGCCTTCGTGGGGAGGGGCAGGGCTGGTATGCATGGGGCGGGGGTGGGCATTGCTGTGACCTGTGTGTGCAGGTGCCAGGTGTCCTCTGGGCTTGGGCAGGACCAGCCTCAGTCCCCCGCTGTGAGCCTCACAGCCCCCCTGGCACTGGAGGCATCGTTTCCCAGTGGTTCAAATACTCAGCACAGCAGGTCTTGCACTCCCTTCTGCTCTGGCCAAGTCCTTGGGGCTGTGCTGAGGGCAGAGGACTGGACCCAGCCCTTTTCCATTCAGCCCCACAGGTGCTGAGGCTGGGTGGCCACAATGCCCTGCCCATTCCTGTCCTCTGTAGGGGCAGCCCAAGTGCTGTGGGGCCATTTCCTGCCCTTGGCAATACACGCCCTAGCCCCACAGGGTGCTAGGAAGACCCCAGTGGGAGTAAGGGGGAGTCTCAGCAGAGGCAGGTGCTGGGCACTGGTCCCATGGGTGAGGGTGCATCAGGCACTGCTGTTGACTGTCTCCCAAAGCCATTTCCATGATGGCTCAGGCTTCCAGGTCTCCCAAAACCAATGCAAGCAACTCTGCTAGGACTGATGAGCCACATGTGCTTAGCCTGAGGCAGCCTGGACCCACCCCCTCACTCCCACCCCACCACCCCAGTGCTCCACAGATCCCCATTACCCATCTGTAGGGGCTGGGGGTCAGGGCACAGGGATGCTCTGGGCCAGCCCTGCCCTGTGGCACTCACCCACTTCCCCCACAGGTTGGCTTCGCCCCCATCTTCCTCGGCAGCTTCCTTGCCATCGCTGGTGCGGTCAACAGTTTGTCTGCAAAAGAGAACTGGGAAAAGATCCAGCGGGTGAGTCCCTGGGGCTGTGCTGGGGGCAGAGGGCTGGGCCCAGTGCCTTTGCATTCAGCCCCACAGGTGCTGAGGCTGGGTGGCTGCAGTGCCCTGTCCATCCGTCCTCTGTAGAGGCAGCCTGACTGCTGCAAGACCATTCCCTGACCTTGGCAATGCGGACCAGGAGGCCCCAGTGGAGGTAATGGGGAGGCTCAGCAGGGGCATCCCTTGGCCCCATAGGAGCAGGGGCAGGTGCTGGGCACAGGTCCCATGGGTGAGGGTGCGCCAGGCACTGCTGTTGGCTGCCTCTCCCAAAGCCATTACCCTGATGGCTCAGGCCTCCAGATCTCCCAAAACCAACGCAAGCGGCTGAGTCAGTGAGTCTGGGCGTGATTCACGGCGGGAACAGGTGACCCTGGTGTGAGTCATAGGGCCAATTGTCTGTCCCTCCTGGCATGGCAGGAGAGTGGGCCTCCCTGCCTGCACCCTCCAGCCCAGCACCCCCAGTGGAGTGGACTGCCCCCAACCTGCCCTGCCAGGACAGCATCCCCCTTGACTGCTGCAGCAGGCAGGCAATGGGCATCAGCCCCCTGTCTGGCTGCAGGCTAGTGAGCATGGCTGCCCAGGGCACTTGTCCACTGAGAGCTGTGGGCAGAGTCCCCATGTCCCCAGGGGGCCTGCCACTCCTACAGGCACTTGCTGGCAGTGTGGGGGAGCAGAGGTCTTGCCTGCTGCAGAGAGCACCCAAACCTGTGGCCAGATGGGCTGCCTCACATCAGAGTTACAGGGCCAGGGCGGTCCATCATTACCCCCTGCCCTGGGGCATGATCCTCTGGGGCTGGGCTGCACTGGGCTGGACAGGGGACTTCAGGGCAGGGCATCCCCCACACCCAGATCTAATCATGGTCCCCAGGTGCCAGGTACTTGGGAGTGAACCCTTCCTGCCCGTGGCTCTTCCATCCCCATCCAAAATCCAGACCTAGGTACCAAGAGCTGGGGGCTTGGCCCACACAGCATGGGGTGGGGGGTGCTTTGCTTGCCACAGGATGAGTGGCTGCTGCAGCCACATCCTAAGCAGCCATTCATCGGGGACCATAGCAGGAACCCTCATCCCCCACATGACCTCTGCAGGCCCCTGGCCTTGGGCCCAAGAGGGGTGGGGCTCGCCCAAGGGGCCACGTGAGCACTGACCAGCCCTTCTCTGCCTGCAGGACTATGCTGATGCCCTTGTCACCAACTACTATGTAAGTGCCTGAGGAAGGGGAGCGGGGTTGCGCCCAGGTGATCATGGAACAAGCGCTTAGACCTGCGTAGCAGGCAACTGAAAGCTCTGCCCCCCACTGGTGCATACTGGTTTCCAGTGGGCTGGCAGTGCACCCCCTGCACTATCACATGCAAGGCCCAGTCCACCCTGGGGCTCATGCTTAGGCATGAGGCTGGGTGCCCCCCCAGCCCCAGGGACTGGGCTCCACCATGGAGCCCACTGCTCCTATCACTGGTCTCCCAGCAGAAGCCTGCAGTGGGCTTTCCCCAAATCTGGTGGGAGGCCCAGGGAGGTGGGGTAGGAGCCAGTGCTGGGGTGGGGGAAATGGGCAGGAGGGGAAGGGTACATGGCCACACCACTGCCCCAGGGCCCTGGGGTAGGGTGAAGGCCTCCATGCCCCTCAACCGCTATGCCTCTCCCCCAGATCTGGCCGGCAGTGCAGGTTGCCAACTTCTACTTCATCCCCCTGAACTACAGGTATGAGCAGGTCACACTGCACCCTCCCACTGCTAGCCCAGCACCCTCCTAGCCCAGGTGCCTTCCCCTTCCTGCACCCCCTGGCCCTGTCCAGGCCTCCAGGCAGAATAACCCCATGCATCCTGTCCCCTACCCAGCCCAAGCACCCTAGCATGCCTTGTACCCCATGCAAGTCCCCCCACACCTGCCCCTCCTTCCACTGGCCCAACACTTCCCAGCTGCCCCTGTGCCCCTGGCCTCCAGCACCATGACCCTTAGGCCATTGCTCCTTGGACCCCCAAACCATGCCCCAAGCCCTGTGCTCTAGCCTACATGGGGGGAGGGTGGTGTCCTGGCACCTACTCTGTCCCCTCCTGCCCCTGCCCCAGGGAGATGTTACATCCTGATGGTGGGGGTGGCTGGGACTTGTCCCACTGGGAGCCTGGACTGCTGCCTGGGCTGGGGAGAGGGACCCTGACCCTTGGGGCATCAGGGCAGGAGACTGGACCCCTCCCTGCATGGGCTGGCTTCCCCAGGACCCCAAGCTGCTGAGCTGACACAGAACTGCCCCACTCTGACCTCTTGGCCCCTCCTGTCTGCCCTCAGGCTGGCCGTGGTGCAGTGTGTTGCCATCGTGTGGAACTCCTACCTCTCCTGGAAGGCGAACCAGCCGTGAGCCCCCGGCACATCCCACATGGCTGCCCACACGCCTCTGGTGGCCCCATGGCCTGGGCCCCACTCCCTCCCCCCCCATGCTATGCTGGTCCTCAGGGGTCATCTGTAGCATGGCAGGGGCTGGGAGCCCCCTGGCAGGTCCACCCCAGCCAGACTCAGCCAAGGGGCAGCACAGGGCCCAAGGGGTAGCACCACGACTGCCCCAGCGCAGGCCTGGCCCCAGCCCGGGCTGAGACCAAGTTATGCTGTGGAGGGAGCCGAGCTGCCCCACCAGCCCCTCCATCCCTCTATGCGGGGCCACACTGGGACAATAAAATGTGGGAAAGCCCCACTCGGGACAATAAAATGTGGTGGATGAGTGCTGGGTACCTGTCCCTGCGTCCACCCTGGGAGGGTCATGGACTGTACGCAGACCCTGCAGGGAAGGGGCTGGGTGCTGCCAAGGCTCTTGGAGGCCCAGTCCCGTCCAGCTCCAGGCACCATGCACAGGGGGACATGGCAGGTCCAGGCAGGTGTCCCACTCCCTGTTCCCGCTGACATGGTACTGCAAGACAGAGCTCAGGGCATCACAGCTGGGGACCATCCCAGCTGCCATGGTGGTGATGGGGCCTGTGGGTGGCAGTGGCCTCTGGGGCTGCGACTGAGTCATGCCCACAGTGTCAGGGCCCCACAGCAGCCATGCCTGTGGCCAGTGGCTTATGAGCTCTGCCCTGCTGGAAAGCGACAGGTCTTGGCGCAGGGTAAGGCCCACTCTGGTACAGTGGGGCAGGGCCCAGGCTGCTCCGTTCCTGTCTGAGCGGGCTTGGGGCTGGGGGTCGCTGCCCATACCCTGGCCGCAGAGCCTGGGCCGGGCAGCGAGTGGCTGGGCCCAGCCAAGGGGCAAGGTGCTCCTGCATCACCTGGTGTTTCCCTGAGGCATCACTGGGAAGGGCCAGAGCCGGGGGCTGAGGCAGAGTCCCCATGGGGGAAGGCGGCAATAGCCCCAAGGGGCCCTGGGCCCGGCCTGACCCGCCCGAGCGGAGTGAGGCCTTGTGGGGAGCCCCACACTGACGTGGGACCGTTGCCGCACCCGCGCCCAGATCCCTCGTAGGACCCATAGCATCCCGAGGATGGTGGCCACCGTCACTCACGGCTAGTCATGGCCTGGCCCACGTGTGTCCCCGTGTCGCTCTGGCCGCTGCAGCAGCCGCGCAACCCCGGGCCCATGGCCACACACGGGGCCTCGTGTGCAGGGGAACATGACCGGCTCCTGCCGCGCGCAGCAAAGCTCCAGCAAGCCTGGGACGCTGCACCTTGGGGACGGCCGGGCCAGAGTCCGCCCACGCGCGGGTGGCCCTGGCCCCGGGAGTCCTGTCCTCCGCGCCCGGTGCGGGCCTCTGGACGGGTGTCCCGCGCCGCACCCCGCGCACCCCCGGTCGGGGCTGGGGATGGGGGGAGGACAGGTGGGGTGGGGGCCGGGCCGCGCTTCGCACGCTTCAGCACCGCGGACAGCGGCGAGCGCCGGGGCGGGCGGACCGGATCGGGCCGGGGGCAGTACGGGGAGGTGCGGGGGCATCGGCTCGAGGCCGCCGCCCCCGGACGCTGCCCTTCCTGCGCCCCCGGGGCCCCGACGGCCGCGGGGAACGGCCTAATAGGGCGCAGGGAGCGCGGGACACAGCCTGCCCCTGCGCCGGGAAGGGGGTCCCCGGTGGCCCCGCCCGGCCGGGCCCCGGGCTCCCGCCGCCGCTCGACTCCGCGGCCGTCCCGCACTGACGTCAACGGGAGCTCCCGGCGCTATAAAAGCCTCCCGCCCGTCGCCGCCCCGCGCCGCGCCGCATCCCCGCCGCCGGCCGGACCCGCTCCGCGCTCCAGGTCTGCAGGTAGGGCCGGCCGGAGCGGCGCGGGGGGGCTGGCCGGGCTGCGGCTCCCGGGGCAGCGGCACTGAGTCCCGGCGGCCGGCGGGGAGCTTGCGGGGCTGGGCCGGGCTGGGCGCCCCGGCGGGGGGCGGGAGGCAGCCGCTCACTGTCCCGCGCCCTGCGTCCGCCGGGCAAGTGCAGGCGGGGCCTGGGGCCGCCGCTCCGGGAGGCTGTCCGCCACCCGCCTGCTGCGCCTGACGCCGCTGTGTCCGCAGGTCCCGGCCGTCCCCAGCATGAGGTGGGCACTGCTGGCGCTGCTGCTGCCGGCGCTGCTGCTGCTGCTGCTGCCCCCCGACGGCGCTGCCCATGGGGACTCGGGCCGGCAGCGGGAGCCGGGGCCAGGCCCCGGGCGGACGCGGCGCGAGGAGCCGCCGCTCTCCATCGACCTGACCTTCCACCTGCTGCGCCACATGCTGCGCCTGGCGCGGACGCAGAGCCAGCGTGCCCAGGCCGAGCAGAACCGCCTGGTCCTCGACGCCGTCGGCAAGTAGCGGGGCGGCCCGGCCTTCAGGGCCCACGCACGGCGGGGGACGCGCCAGCAGCGTCCCGGGGCCCGCGCCCCTCGCCTCCCCCGCGCCGGGGCCGGGGCTGGGCCGGAACCGCGGAGACGCCGCGATTTTCTAATAAAACTTGTTGGAAACCCCCCATGTCTGCAAATCTGCGTGGGGTGGGCTGGGCGCAGTGAGGGGCCGGGCCGTGGGGGCCAGGATTAGGGGCCGCGGGACGGCGAGCCACGGTCCGAGTACGACCTCCGGCCGGGCAGCAGCGCCGGCGGGGCCAGGACTTTGCGTGGCTCGGACGTGTGACTGCCGTCCCTGCCTCTGCCGCGCCGCGCTGCTCCTCACTGGACGGGAAGGGGTTAAGCAGGCACCGCAGCGCTCCACACCCGCCCCGCCGGGACGGGCAGCTGCGGGCCCCAACCTGCAACTGGCGGGGCAGGGAGGGAGGCGGGGGACAAGAGGGACTGGGGCCCCAGGGGCTCCCCCCGTCCCGGGCTGCGTGAGTCAGCGCGTGCGGGGCAGGCGGGGGCAGTGGCGGGGGCAGCGGGCGCTAATTGCGGGCAGCGCCCGCGCCCGGGGCTGTTTGCTCAGCGCGCGGCGGTAATTGCCTGCGGAGGCGGCGGCGGCCGGGAGCAGCCGGGCTGCGTGCGGGCGGGGCGGGGCGGGGCGGCCCGGGAGGGGGGAGCGGCGGGCGGCAGGACGCGGGGGAGGGTCTCCCTCGCGGGTGCCAGGGGCGGCCGCCTGCTCCCGTCGGGCTTGGTCCCGCGGCTGCGCGGGGCAGACCCCGGGGGCGGGAAGCCGGGCATCTACTGTACCAGGCCGGGCCCGGCTGGGGCTGCCCAGAGCGAGCTGCCTGGGGTCCAGCGGTTCCCTGCAGCCCGGGAGGTGGGGCGGGACTTTGGGGCACATCTGTGCAGCAGCAGTACCCGGCGGGGCGACCTCCCGGCTCCTCGAGACTGTCGCGGCGCTCTCGTGCCCCGCGCGCACTCCCAGTGGGCGGGGGCGCCTCGGACGTCGGTGGGAAGGAGGCTTTTGCTGGGGTCCGGCCTGGGCCCGGGCTGCTCCACAGACTCCTCATGCTCCAGAGGCTGGAAGCGAGGGCTGCCGGAGCAGCCCACGGACCGGGAAAGCTGGTGGGGAACGGAAGCGCGACTCAGACGGGTCTCTGCGACCGGACAGCTCCCAGGGGGCAGCCCGACGGGGTGAAGTTCAGTGCGGACGGGGCAGAGGCTGCGCTTCAGGAAGAAGCGTCACAACCACAGGCACAAGCCGTGGACAGGCCGGGTGGCAGCACCATGGAGAACAGCCACGAAGTCTCAGAAAGCCTGGTGTGGCAGAGCTGCGGGGTCACCTCTCGTCCAGCCCTGGCCTGAGCCAGGCTCAGCCCCGTCCAAACCAACCCCATGTCCGACATCGGAGCCACACAACACAGTCATCTCTGACACAGCCCCAGGCATCACCCCTGCCCCCAGGGAAAGCGTGTGTGTGGGGGGGGGGGGGAGGGCACAGCCACCAATGTCCTGCTGCTACCACAGGGTTCAGAGACACTGAAGAAACCCCAGGCACAAACTATAGCCCCCTACTAGTATACCCCCTGCTAGAGAGGAAGGTGAAACTCCCCAGTCTGGGGGGAAAGGGGGGGATTCCTTCCTGACCCCAAATGCAGTCAGCCTGACCCCAGAAGGAGAGCAGAAAGGCAAGCCTCTCTGAGTTTGAGTCCCAGCAGGATCATTGGCACAGCCCAAACACGGTCTGCAGCTTGGGCTACAGCCACCACCCAGTGCTCCTGAAGGAGGCTTTAAAACCCCCCTGACAAACATAGCAGAAAAGGAGAGCAGGGGCAAACAGCACAGCCCAGAAGCTTAGGAAATGCCACAGTAGAGCACAGGCATCGCTACAGCTAGATAATCCCTGCCCAGTGGCTGTCCAGCCTCTCCCTGAATACTTCCAGTGAGGGAGCCTCCACAACTTTCCTGACATCTATTCCACAGCCTCCCTGCTCTGACCGGGAAGAAGTGTCTCTGGATCTCCAGCCTAAATCTGCTTTGCTGCAACTTCCAGCCATCGCTCCACATCCACCTCTCTGCAGCAAGAGAAGAGGGGCTTTTTCTCTTCGCTCTGGCAGCCCTTCAGGGATTTGCAGGCTACTGTCATGACCCCGCTTAGGCACTTTTTCTGCAAGCTGATCCTGCCCAGCTCCTCCAGCCTCTCCTCATATGACTTGCCTTCCAAGCTCTGGATCATCTGTTGCTGCCACTGGACCCTCTCTAATGTCTCCATATCTTTTTTTGTGGAAATATGGAGCCCAGAACTGCACACAGCATCCAGATAAAGTCTGACCCATGCCAAGCAGAGGCATTATTACCTCCCATGTCTTGCACCTGATGTTTCTGCTGCTGGAGCCCAAACTGTATTGGCTTTTTGTGCATCTGCATCACACTGCAGATTCCTATTGAGTCTGTGATCTACCAGGACTCCCCAGTCCTTTTCCATGGTGCTGCTATTTAGCCAGGGGTCCCCCATTTTGTAGCTATGCTTTTGATTATTCTTCCTGCAAGATGCACAAAATGTAGGGAGCATGCAATAAACTGAATGTATGTGCCATGTTGTGCTGCAACATGTTTTGGTTTCATATTTGCTGTGTGTATTGTTCTGTGCTGTAGTGTGCTTTAATTTGACCCTTGTCTATTTTCCTTTAATACTGCATCTTTCCTTTCATAGACAGTGAGGGTTGAAGGGACCTCAGGAGGTCACATCTAGTCCAACCCCCTGCTCAAAGCAGGACCAGCCCCCAACTACATCATCCCAGCCAGAGCTTTATCAAGCCCCTCCATTCCCTGCCTGCTCCCTTGATTGTTGATCTGGAGGAAGCATGATGCCTGGGCAGTAGGCAGGAAAGCCCCCTCCTGTGTGGCATTTGTTTTAGGACCACCCCCTCATCCCCCACTGTGTTGAGATCAGAAAACCTGGTCTCCAGCATACAGCCTGCAAATCAGGGGATATCTGAAGCCTGGTCTCATTGGCCAGGGTCTTCAGGGTTCATTTAAATTAATTGGTTGGGAGGCCTGAAAGTAAGACTGGGAAAGCTAGGGTGATGTCATGCCAGGTACATGGGAAGGACAGTTAGCTAGAAGGGGGCTGGAGCTGGGAGCTTTAGCTTTCATAGACATAGAGATTTGGGCTGGAAGGGACCCCGGAGGATTATCAAGTCCAGCCCCTTAGCAGAGACCTGGACTATGCCCTTATGCACGGGAGTATGGAGGAGTCAGAAACTGGTCTTGTAGAACTAAGAAGCTTAAGAACATCCCAAAAGGAGCAGGAGAGCTGGGAGTTACAGGGAATATTCTTGCTGAAATAAGCCAAAAAACAATTTTTTCCCCTTCAGGACAATGGAGAAGCAGGGGCAATGTGCTTTAGAGATGCACCTCTGAGTTGCAAGGCCACAGCTGGGATGCTGCAACTTACACATCATTCTTTGTTAAGGATTCTGGCTGTAGGCAAAGACTAATTCTAAAAGATTATAATTTCATAGTTGGTCGGGTCAGAAGGGACCTGAGCAGATCGGCAAGTCCGACTCCCTGCCATGGTAGGAAAGAGTATTGGGGACAAATGACCCTAGCAAGGTGTACATCTAACCTCCTCTTAAAGACCTCCAGGTTAGGAGCCAGCACCACTTCTCTTGGAAATTGTTTCCAGATCCTAGCCACCCTGACCATGAAGTCGCACCTCCTGAATCTCCCCTCTCCCAGCTTGTGACCGTTATTTCTAGTCACTCCTGGCAGTGCTCAGGGGAACAGGGACTCCCCGGTGCCTGCTGGTCCCCTCTGACCAGTTTGTAACAGGCCACTAGATTCCCCCTCAGCCTTCTCTTGTGGAGGCTGAACAGGTTCAGGTCCCATCGCCTCGCTTCACAGGGCCTGCCCTGCTGTCCCCTGACCATGCAAGTGGCCTCCTCTGGACCCTCTCCATGTTGTTCACATCCCTCTTGAAGTGCGGTGCCCAGAACTGGATGCAGTACTCCAGCTGTGGCCTGACCAGTGCCGCATAGAGGGGGAGGATCACCTCCTTGGACCTGCTCGAGATACATCTGTGGATGCATGACAAGGTGTGGTTGGCCTTCCTGACCACGTCCCCACACTGCCAGCCCATGTTTATCTTAGCATCAATGATGGCTCCAAGATCCTTTTCTGCTTCCCCACTGATGAGAAGGGAGTTCCCCAGCCTGTAGGTCTGGTGCTGTGAGTTGGGAGAAAGGACCCCAGAGAGGTGCCCCAGCCAGAGGAGCCAAGGTGGAAGGGGAAATGCAGATGGGCATTGCCATGGGTAGGCCTGGTTCCTGAGCTTTTTGTGATCTTCTCTGCCCCAGCAGAGCTGTGTGATCAGGACAAGGAATTTGGAGGTACGCTATGCTGACTGCAGCCACCATCACTCCCCACCCCCCCCAGGCACCACATGGAAATGGAGGTTTGCATCCTACAGCCTTGCAGGGAGCAATGAGGGGCCCCTTGCACCACAGAAGGACCAATGCTCACTAGCAACTCTCCAAGTCACAGCAAACCCCAGGAGCAGCTCCTGGGACTCTCCAGTGTGGGTCCCTCTCTCCAGCCTGTTGCTAAGTGGCAGGGATGGGTGGGGGGTGCAGGCCCCTAGAAATAACCTTTTGGGCAAGCCCCAAGTCCCAGGCTGCCTGGGCACAGGTGGAGTCTCTCCAAAGATGTGCAAACCAGAGACAACACTTTGCAATTGACAGCGTTTCAAATTGCATTTTGGGTTTTCTTTGTCTTTACCTGAATCTGATCTTTGCATTTACACAGACCCCTTCTTGCAGGCTGTGAAGGGTAAGACCCCTGTTCAATTCAGTGATCCCAGATTTCTGTGTGAGAAACTTATTTAGGTCCCCTGAAATTTGAACCCTGGCCCTGTTGTTGCCCCCTGGTGCCTGGTGGAAAGGTTACACTCCTGAGCTGCAGCACCTTGTATTGGTCCATAAGCAACTTCATCCTGTTGCTCCAGCCCAGCTTCACAGCCTGCGGAGAACCTTCTGAACTGCGCTCATCTGCTCCAGCATGCTCACAATCCTTCCTAGTTTCATGTCATCTGCAAACTTGCTCCCAAAGCTGCCTATGCCAGTATCCAAATTGTTCATAAACACATTGAATAGCACTGGGCCCAGGACAGACCCTTGTGGGACTCCACTCAAACCTCCTGCCACCCTGACATGGACCCACTCATAACTACACTTTGCTTGTGGCTATTAAGCCAGTTGTCTGTCCACCCTGGAGTACTTCTGTCCAGCCCATGCGTCTCCAATTTTGTTTACAAGAAAGCCATGTGGGACCTTGTCAAAAGCCTTGCAGATCCAGATCCCCTATATCCACAGTATTCTCCTCATCCACCCAAGTCATTACTTTGTCAAAGAAAGAGATCAAGTTTGTTTGACACTATTTGTTTTTCATTAATCTATGTTTCATAGTAGCTAGAGTCGGAAGGGACCTAGGTAGATCATCTAGTCCGACCCCCTGCCTTGGCAGGAAAGAGTACCGGGGTCAGATGACCCCGGCAAGGTGCTCATCTAACTTCCTTTTAAAAATCCCCAGGCTAGGAGCCTGCACCACTTCCCCTGGAAGCTGGTTCCAGGCCCTAGCCGCCCTGACTGTGAAGTAGCGTCTCCTAATATCTAATCTAAACTTACCCTCCGCCAGCTTGTGACCGTTATTCCTGGTCACTCCTGGCAGCGCATGGGGGAACAGGGACTCCCCCAGTACCTGCTGATCCCCCCCGACCAGTTTGTAGCAGGCCACAAGGTCCCCCCTTAACCTTCTCTTGTGGAGGCTAAACAGGTTCAGGTCCCGTAGCCTCTCCTCATAAGGCCTGCCCTGCTGACCCCTGATCATACGAGTGGCCCTCCTCTGAACTCTTTCCATATTGTCCACGTCCCTCTTGAAGTGTGGCGCCCAGAACTGGACGCAGTACTCCAGCTGCGGCCTGACCAGTGCCGCATAGAGGGGGAGGATCACCTCCCTGGACCTGCTCGAGATGCATCTGTGGATGCATGACAGGGTACGGTTGGCCTTCTTGACTGCCTCCCCACACTGCCGGCCCATGTTCATCGTGGAGTCAATGACGACTCCAAGATCCTTTTCCGTCTCCGTGCTGGCAAGAGGCGAGTTCCCCAACCTGTAAGTGTGGTGCCGGTTCTTCCTCCCCATGTGCAACACCTTGCACTTATCAGTGTTAAACCCCATCCTATTCTCATCCGCCCACCGTTGCAACCTGTCAAGGTCAGCTTGTAGCCTATTGCACCCTTCTAGTGCACCCACATCCCCCCACATCTTAGTGTCATCAGCAGACTTGAACAGGGTGCTTTCTACCCCGTCATCCAAGTCACTGATGAAGATGTTGAACAGTGCAGGCCCGAGGACCGAGCCCTGCGGAACCCCACTGCCCACGTCCTTCCAGGTCGAGAAGAACCCATCCACTACCACCCTCTGGGTGCGGCCCTCCAGCCAGTTGGCGACCCATTTGACCGTGTGGCTCCTTGTGATCAGCCTTTCCTCCTCCAGATGTCTGCAAATGGCCTTCCTTAGGATCTTCTCCACTAGCTTCCCAGGTATGGAGGTGAGACTACCCAGTCTGCCATTCCCCCAGTCCTTCTTTTCTAAAGAGGAGCACTGCACCAGCCTTTCACCAGTTCTCTGGTACCTGGCCCACCTCCCACAACTGCATGAAGATCATTGCCAAGGGCTCTGCCGTCTCCTCTACCAGTTCCTTCAGGACCTTGGGATGAAGCTTCTATGGCCCTGCTGACTTGAGTTCATTCAGACCCATCAAAAGCTCTCTGACCATCTCTCTTGTTATCTCCTCCCTCCCCTTGTCCCCCTCCTCCTTATCCAAATCATCCTTATGAGGTGTTTGCCAATAGCATAATGTTTTTGTGAAGACTGCAGCAAAGGGGATGGTGAGTAGCTCCACTTTCTTGTATCTACTGTTAGGAGTCCCCCCAGCTCGATCTAGAGGACCGGCAGCTTCCGTGGTCCCTGTTTTCTGGCCAACAGACTTACAGGTTAAAGAAGCCCTGCTTGTCCTTAACCCCCCTCACCAGGCGCAGCTTGTTCTCCATCTTTGCCTTCTTGATCTCGGCCCTGCCAGTTCCTGCAACTTCGTCTCTGTTTCCAGGCAGGGAGCTGTGGAGGTCTCAGCAATCCTAGCCCTGCCCGAGCTCCTAGCGTTCCCCCCCCCAATACACACACAACACTAGGACCTGCAGGCAGCACCCCCCCAGGTCTGCACACGGATGTTCACACGTGTTTAATAAACCAACAGGCGACCATGTCAACTCCAAGGTTCATGAACTATAAAAAAAAAGGTGTGGGGAGGGGTGGAGGAGCAGGAGGGGGCAGTAGTGAGCAGGGTAGAATCCATGGCTGGTGATGCCAGGTCTGGGTTCACGCTCATGAGCTGGTAGCTCCACAACCCCGTCCTGCTGCAACATGCTCAGTGCTGGCCTGGCGGGGGAGAAGGAGACTCAGTGCCCAGCGCTGCACCCCCATACCTGGCCTTTGTTCCACACCCCCCCATAGTTGTACCCTGCTGCAACCCCCACATTGGCACTGGGCCCCTGCTGCCCTGGGGTGGCCGTGCAGGGTGCCCCTGTAATGAAGCTGAGGGCACCTGTTGCTTTAAGGGAGAAGCTGCACCAGGGCTGTCCCCAAGTCGGGGAGGACTGAGCTGGCTGCAGGGGCCTGGGCTACCAGGGGCCCGGGCTACTAGGGGCCCATGGACTCCAGGTGCCTACTGGGGGCCTCGCTGCCCAGCACGAGACAGCAGGGCAACGCCAGGGCAGACAGCAGGATGCTGCTACAGCCTGGCCAGGGAAAGTGCAGGAAGCTGCTCTGGAGGGGACGGGCGCAGTTAGGAGAGGAGCCAAGGGATACAAGCCCAGGTCCCTGAGGTGGGGGCAGTGAAGCCCTGAGCTCTGCCAGGAGAGGAGCTCCAGCCAGCCCAGGCTGGTGGGGACTGGGAGCTGTAGGCCACCAGCTGAAACCCAGAGCAGGGGGTGCGCTCACAGTTTTGCTCTAGTTTCACTTGGAGGACCAGGGGTGGCAGTGGAAAGGTGGGCACAGGGGTGCCTAAGGGCATGCCAGGGTTTGAGCCCTGCCAGGGGCACAGGCGCGAGACAGAAGCAAGCTGAGCCTGAGAGAGCCAGGACCTGACCCTGGACATGAGGCACAGGCAAGCTACAGCCAAGAACGCCAGGGCCTGAGGCTGAGAGTAGGGCAACAGAAGTGGCTTGAGCCCAAGTGGGACAGGGCCTGAGCCCAGAGTGGGGCAACACAACTGGCCAGCAGAGGCTGAGTGAGAAGCCAGGCCAGTGCCAGTGGGCCTAGGCCACCAGTCAGGCCAGAGCAAGAGTAACCTGTAAGCTAAGGCTGGGAAGGCCAAAGCTGACACAAGAAGGTCAACAGAGATGAAGTGACATCTGCAAGGCCCAGCCATAGCCATGGAGGCTACAGGAGACCATTATTAAGGGCTCTAACGCTTAAACAAGTGCCAGTCAGGCCATGGGTGGTGACCACCAGCTCACTGTGCCAGCCAGGCACCAGTAGGTGCACCGGGGTGCAAGAGATCCCTGTGGGGAGCTGAGCACCTGAAGCCAGCATGCCAAGGCCCCCAAACCCCCACAGGGTCGGTTGGATTGGTAGGGAACAGGGAGAGCTGCCCAGGCCTTGAGCAGCCTCTGGATCAATGTCCAGGGAGCAGAGAGGCACAGCAGGTGAGACAGATGGGGCTGTTACACAGAGAAGCAGGACAACAGCAGGATCAGGGTGGGTTGAAGGGATGTCATGTCCACCCCAGGGCTTGTCCTGCCACACCCCCAGCAGGGACCAGCTGGGAATGGGCCTTACCATGCCGGGAGCTCACCAGCTTCTGCCTGGGTCCCGCATCTGGTGGGGGAGAGACGGGGTGAGGCAGAGGGGTAGAGACCCTGGCCTGGACTGTCCCCATCATAGCTGTACGCCGGGCAGGCCCTGCAGCCTCTCCCTGCATTCCGCTCATGTGGGGCTTTTGGCCCGCTAATATGTCCTCCACAGGAGGTTTATATTGAGCAGATTCTTTTTGGTATTGGGTGGTGGAACCGGAGCGTGCTCCATCCACTCCATGCATTGACCTGGTATTACAGTGCTCCCAGGACCGGTGCAAAAACAAAAACAAAACAAACCATGGGGTGGGATCAGGCCTGGCTGGGAGCAGAGCTACCCCCAGGGGCACCAGCTGGGGCTTCCCCTCCAAGCATAGGGCCCCCTGCCACATGGGCAGCACCTGCCCCCAGCCCTGAAGGCCAGTGCCTGCCTGGACCCCCAGCCCCAGGGCTGAGCCCTCCGCACCCCATCAGGCAGGACCTGGGGTGAAAGCACCAGCCCAGGATGCCAAGCTCTGCCTTTGCCCATCCCCAGCACACTGGGCACTGCCCCTGCCCCTAGCCCCTATCACCTTCTGGCCCCTCCAGTCCATCCGATCCATCCAGCCGCTGGTCCTCGCCTGCCACGTCACCACCATCCAGGCCCAGGGGCCCCTCAGCCTCCTCCTCACCCAGGGGGTCTGCAGGAGCAAGAGCCTGTCACCCCAGAGCCAGGCCCTATTGTGCAGTGGGCCGGGGGCAGGTCTGGGGGGACCCTGGATGCTGTAGGAAACAGAGCTGGAGCTGAGGGGCAGCTGCTCTGCCAGGATTACTCAGCCCTCTCATGCACTTTCACTGCTCACAGCCCTGCAGCTCAGCCCCCTTCCCTGGACACCCCTCACCCTGAGCCTGATCTATTGGGGCCATGTAGGGTGCACTCACATGTGGGTGCCTTTGCACCACCCCCCAGACCTTTCAGATGGGCTCACCTGGTAGGGATGAGGTCCACCCCCCACGTCCCAGGTGATGTGCCCCCTGCCCCACATCACCTGTCTGGAAGTCGATGGTCCTGAGCATCTCAGCCACATGGTCCACATTGATGGAGAAGTGATCCATGCTCTCATAGCCGGGCTCTGGGCGGCTGCTCAGTGAAATCTTGGACATGTCCATGATCCTGCAAGGAGCCGGCACCTAGCCACTGAGTGCCAGCCAGTGCCAGCCCCACGGCCAGAGTCACCCTTGCCCACTCCTCCAGTCCCACGGCTGTAGACACCCCCTGCTACCCCCCAATTCCAGACCCACAGCCTGCCTGGCCCATTTGCACCATGGCAGCTGGGGCGAGAACACAAGCAGCATGGGGGCTATGCGGGGGCGCTAGACTGCAGCTGGGGTCAAAGCTAGGCCAGAGGTGCTGCAGTTGCCTCGGAGCTGGGGTCTGTCTCGGTGAGTGGTGGGGCCCAGCTGCACTAGGTGGGAGACAATTTCACACCCCTGCCCCCTCCCCCCAGCGCCACCCCAGACTCACTTCTTGATCAGCTCCTTGGATTGCTGCGGAGGAAGGGCAGAGAGTGAGTGGGGCCCCACTGGCTCCAAGGGCCCCCCTGCCCCTACCCCATTCACACCTGTGGCCCCTCATGCTCAGGAGGCAGCAGCTCCAGTCATGGCAGCTGGGCTGCAGCCTGGGGCAGAGACTCAGCACACCCCCGAGGCTGGACAGACCCCAGTGACCCCAGCATGGTCCGGCTGCACACACCTGCAGGTAGACGGCCATCTGCGGCTCCTCCATGGACTGGATGGCTGACTCCACCAGCTTGGAGGAGGTCTCCAGATGGTCACCGTATTGGCGGATGAGCTCACGCACGCGCTGCACTTTCCCATCCTGCTCCCGCCCCACAGCCTGCAGCAGCTCAGCCTTGCGCTCCTCCAGGACCCCGCATAACCCATCGAAGCGCTGACTCAGATGCTGCTTCTGCCGCCGGCTGTTGTCCTGGCGGGGGGCGGGGGGGGAAATGGGGGGGTAGGCTGGGCCACACATCTTCCCCTCCATGCTGCAGGGCTGGGAGCCCAGGTGGCTGGGTTCTCCACCTGTTCTGTGAGCCCCCGTTCCCTCTGCCCCACCCAGAACCCTGAGAGTGCCTGGATCCTGGACCCCTGAGCACCAACCTCAATGGCATGGCAGATCTCTTCCATCTGCGTGACAATGGCTTGGATCCGGTCATTCCCTGCCACCAGCATAGCGATGCCATCGCTCAGCTCACTCTGCCATGCGGGCATAGTATGGGGGTGAGCACTAGGCATGGAAGTAGGGGTATAGGCACAGTCCCCACAGGACACTTCCCAGGCAGGCACTACACCTGGCCAGGACTGGGCCCCTGCAGGACCACCCACCCCCACCCTCTAGCAGGATAGTGTCCCCACAGGAGTACCCATTCCAGTCCTGTGCCAGGATCGGGCCCTGATGCAGCACCCAGCCCCCTCCCTCTGTCCAGAGCCTGCTGGGCCCTGGGACCCCAGGCTGTGGGGGCATGCGGGGCCCTGGCAGGCACAGGTGCCAGCACCTTCTGGCGCTTGTAGACAGCGGGCAGGGGCGCGACTTCGCAGTCCTTGTGGGCACCAAAGACCTTGCAGAGGGAGCAGGTGGGCACCTCGCAGCTCAGGCAGTAGATGTTGATGTGCTCCTCCTCGTGCTCCTCACACATCAGCTGCGGCTCCGCTTTTGTGTGGAGCGGCCTGGGGTGGGGGGCACAGTGTGAGCTCCGCAGCGGCTGGGCCAGGGACATGGGGGCAGCGTCCCCCCGCAGCAGCACCTGGAGGACTCCTGCTTGTAGATGTCGATGATGTTCTCCACCAGCAGGTTCCGCTGCAGCCCGTAGACGCCGTGCCGGTCCAGCACCACCTCGTGCCGGCACGACGGGCACCGGAAACGCCCGCCCGACGACACCGTGCTGGAGCTCCGCGACTGCCACAGAGGGTTGGAGGCCTGCAGGCACAGCCACGGGGTTGTGGCAGCTGCGTGGGCTCAGGGAACCTATGCTGCCTGTGCCTTGCTCCCCCCTGGCTCCTGGCCCCAGCCGCAGCACCCCACCCCCCACAACCATGGGCCTGGCTGCTGGGCCGTAGCCTTGAGAGCAGTGATGCTGGCTCCGTGGTCTCCAGCTGGCATGGGGCAGCTGGGGCAGGGGCACACAAGTGCCAGGGGTCATGCAGGCAGCAGTTCGGGTGCCCCTGGCCCTTGGAGCACAGTGCCCTGCTGCCACCAGCTTGCGAGCAAGGGAGCGGGGAGCTCTGCCTGCTCCAGCCGGGGTCACAGGCCACAGCAGGGACAGGCCCAGCAGTGCCCTGGCCTTCCCATGGATCCCCAACCTGACCTGCGTGTGGGGGGCAGCACCAGGGCCTGGAGCTGCTTGGGGCTGCGGGCTGGGAGCCAGCCTGGCCTATAAATACCCAGCTGGTAAACACTGAGGAAGGGGAGGCGGAGGGGGCAGGAGGAGCCTGAGCAAAGAGGCCAGGACAAAGGGAGGTGGGCTCAGGCAGCGTAGCCCAGCCTGGCAGGACAGGCCTGGACTCCCAGCCTGGGCCTGGGCCCGGGCCCCCAGAACCCCTTGTTCCCTGGCGACCCCCAGACCCCACACTCTCACTCGAGAGAGAGCTGCCAGCTAGGGGCCAGCCCCCCAGTAATGGTGTGGGGAGGGTGTCTACAAGCACAGTTCTGCTGCAGCGCCCAGGCACCTTACAGGCAGCCCCTCGGTGACATGGCTGGGCCTTAGGCCATGGGGACCCAACATGCCCCCTCCCCAACCCCAGCCAGAAGCCACAGGGGTGACACAGCATGGCCAGATGTGACACCAAGTCAGCGCCAGGGAGAGGGGGGGTGAAAGTCTTGTGGCCAGGCCCAGCCATGGGGTCCACATGCCCCCAACCCACACTGCCCCAGGCTCCCAGCAGGGCCACGCCCCTCATAGCCCCACCGGCTGGCGCACCTGAAAGATGTCATTGGCACACTTGCGGCACAGGTTGTGCTGGCAGGGCAGGATCACCACAGGCTTGGTGAACATCTCCAGGCAGATGGGACAGATGAGCTGCTTCTCCAGTGTGTCCATGCTCTGCCCATCCCCCAGCATTGGCTTGAAGCCCACCGCAAAGTTCATCCCCACGGTTTCGTTGTCCACCCCACTGCACCTCAGCCCCACTGCCACCACTGGCCTGCCGGCTTGTCTTGCCCTGTCCAGCTGCCCCAGTACCTCAATATGTCTGCCGCGCCTTTTCTGTCTGCCCCGGTACTGCCGCCGGCCTGACCTGCCCTGCCGGGTTGCCCCAGTACCTCTCTGTCTGCCCCACTAGCTCCACCAGCTAGTCCTGCTCTCAGCTCACTTGCCCCGTGCTCAGCCTGCCTTCTCTCTTTGTCTGTCCCAGAGCTGCCCCCAGCACGTCTGGGGCTCTTCTGCCGGTCCTTGGGCTCTGCCCATTCCCGCAAGGGTGAGAGCAGTGGCTAATTTTAGCTGAGCTTTGTGCTGTGCCGCGTCCCTGAAATTCCACCTCCATTTTTATCCCTGGCGGCGGCTGCAGCTGTCAGCAGCGTCGAGTGACACTGAGTCACACTCTCCCGGAGGGAGAGGGGAATGGGACAGGCAGGCACCTATACTGGGGGAGCCCATGGGACCCCCTACTTGCCCCCAGCCCAGGGGAGGAGGGTGCTGAGGGGTCTGCCAGGGACAAGGGGGAATGTGGGGAAGGCCTGGGGGGTGCGCCGTGGCCATCACGGGAAAGCCCAGGCCCCAACCCCACGTGCCTGGATCGCACTGCGGCCCCTGCCACCAGGACAGAGCTACAGGGCTGGGACAAGGGCCCCAGCCCTATGTGCCCATGGGACACCACTGCTCCTGCCACCAGCAGACAGCCACAGCTGTGGCACTGGGACATAGGCCCCGGCCCCCAGGCCAGCAAGGCCCATGGCTGGGGGACGATGTGGGCCACAGACCCTGTGTCTCCAGGCAGTGAGGGATAGGGCGGCCGTGGGAGCAAAGGGTACAGCTCCCTCCCTGGGGCCTGGGCTTGCTCTGAGCAGGGAGCTCGAGCCCACACACACTGCGCTGGGCACATCCCAGGAGCTCGCATGCGGTGCTTGGGGACACACCCAGACACCAGGCCACAGCCCTGCGATCACCCTGGGCATCAGCAAGTGCCCCCCGTTTGGGCCTGAGCTTTGGGGGACAGGGAGCCAGGCCATGACTTGTTGGAGCCAGCACTCCCAGTCTAAAATCTAGCACAGGCTCCTCCCCCAGCACCAGGCCATGGCCCCCACCCCCCTGGGCCCCTCCAGGGAGCTGGGGGCAAGGAGGCAAGGACGACGGCAGCTAGGAGGCAAGGACGATGGCAGCTAGGAGAAGCTGGGGCTCGGTAAGGCCCCCTGGCCCCTGCAGCCACGCAGCAGATAGCACTGCCAGACCCCTAAGCTTCTGTAAACCTGTGACGCAGTCACCAGAGACCTCCCCCATCCCCCATCTTTGCTGGAACCCGCTTGCTAGACCTTTGTTCCTGCTGGGGGCACAGCCCAGCCTGGTGCCCCCACACCTGCCCCCATCCTGGCAGGGAGCCCCAGCACTATATTTAGATAGTGAGGCAGGGCCTGGGCTGCACTGGTGGGTACGGCCTGTGCTGAGCACAAGCCTGGGTGGCAGGACACTACTTGCCTTGAACTATTGCAGGTGGCACCAGGCCCAGCCCAGGCCCAAAGCCCACAGGCAGATTTAGGTCCAAGCTGCAGCTGCAGCACAGGGCTCTGCTGTGGGGAGCTCCCCACCAGTGCTGGCAGGGGCAGCTGCCACCCCACACCTTAGCTTGGCACAGCAACCTCACACAGCTCAGCCCAGCCCATGGGCCCAGACACTTGCTCCCAGCACTGGCAGCAGCACTGGGGGAGGCCAGAGCCCACCCTAGCCATGATAAGTTCCCCATCCCCCGCCATGCTGTGAGGGGAAAGAGCAGCCAAGGAAAATGAGAGCAGCCTGCAACTCCACAGTAACAGGACAAGGGCCACAGCCTCTGGGTACCCTGTCATCCCACTGAGTTAGAGTAGCACAAGGACCTACAAGGGGATAGCCACAGCTGCAGCACTGGGCCCCCATGCCGGAGGCCCATGACTAAGAGAGGGTGAGGGGCACAGGCTGGGTGAGCTGCAGCATGAGCAGTTGGGTTGAAGCAGACAACAGGACCCAGCACCAAGTGCAAGAAGCAGCCCCCAGAGAAGGTGCAATGAGCATGACCTGGGCTGGGGGCACTGGAGACCTGCTCACAGGGGGACCAGGACACAGAGGCTGCAGCACTGCCAGGGGAAGCAGGGGGTACCCAGCCCCAGGACAGATGGACAGACACAGTGAGGCAGACACCCTCCACTCATCCTTTAATGGTGTCTATAAAATCCATACAAAAGATTCCTCGACCCTGCTGCCATGGGCCCAGGTGAGGCCAAAGGGCCTGGGTGGCGGCTTAGTGCCAGGCAGCTCTGGCCAGGCCGCAGGAAAAGGGGTGCTACAAATCGAGGGGGCTGTGCCCCCGCCCCCGGGAGCAGCTTTTGGCACCCAGCATGCAGGGAAGAGCCCTGCTGGGGCACCGACCCCTGCTACTGCCAGCCCAGGGGGTCAGGTACAGTGCTACCGGTCTCACTCATGCCCAGGCGGAGTCTGGCCCAGCCGGCCTCCACACGTGTGCTTCTCAAGCAGGCTGCAAAGGCCGGGCCCCGGCCCAGAGAACACGGCACCCACAGGCCTGGGGACAGGGCCAGGGAATAAGGGGGGAGCCATAGGGGGGGTGTGCTGGTGAGTGGGGGCCAGGCTGGTGCAGGGTGGGACTCCAGTGAGGGTCTCTGGTTGGGCCTTGAGGATGACCCCCTGCTGTGGGGCTCAGTGTCACTGCTGGTGCAGGGAGCATGGGGAGCTGTCGCGGTACCAGGGGCTCTGGGTTACCATGCAGCTCCCACAACCACCAGTGTGACCAGGCAGCAGGGCGCCCCGGGGAGCCAGGCTGGCGCTGGCCCCTTTAACCTGAGATTCTTGCTGTGGCAAGGCTGCCGGGCCAGTGCTGCCAGCGCAGTGGGACAGGGACGCCCAGGCAGCAACAACTAGGGGGAGCCCCGCGCTGAGTCCTGGGGGAGGTTCCGGGACATGGACTAGCCTCATTTTTCTGTCTGGGCTTTGGCGCTCGATGGGGTCTCTGCTCTGGTAGCAACTGGCGGGGGCTGTGCCACAATGGGTCTGCGGGTCTCTGCGGGGAAAAAAACCAGAGGATCAGAGACTGTGAGGGGCACAGGCCTTGCCCCTCTCAAGGCCAGCAGAAGCCAACCCTACATCTCTACCTCTGCCATGGGACCCCAACCCCCAGACCAAGCCAGTCCTGGTCTATGCTTAGAGGCACTGAAGCCACACAGACAGCTATCCTTGGCTGCCAGAGCCTGAGGCAAGCCCAGAGGCACCAGCCCAGGACCAGGACAGACCTGGGTGTCTAAAACAATCCCGGGTGCTGGCCCAGATCTGGGGGCACCACCTGAGTAGCCAGGGCTAGGGCACACTGCATAGCCCAACGATGGCAGCAGCCGCAGGCAGGGCCCTGCATGAGGTGCAGACCAGCACTGGTGTCCCTCGCAGGGCACCAGTCCTCCCTGCCCCCATGCTTCAGTGGGGCCTTGCTCACCCACAAGCACCCTCAGCTCCCTCCTGCTGGCCAGCTGGGCTCTGAGGGCAGCAAGTGCGAGCTGGCTGCGCCCAGCGTCACCAGGCCAAGGCCTACAGGGAGCTGTGGTCACCCCACCCTTGTGCTGGGGCAGCCCGTGCCTAGTTGCTAGCCTGCTGCATGCAGCAGGGAGCACTGCACCATGCCCAGGACTGGGGGCAGGCAACCTGGCCCCTTCCCTGCCCATTGGTTCCAATACAAGCAGCCTCCACCTGACCAGGGAGAAAGATGCTGGAGTGGGGGCTGCACCATACACACCACAGCCCCCACCCCATAGCAGCAGCACCCAGCAGGCCCTCTGCCAAGGGAGGCAGGGCTGCTTGTGTGGGGCTCTCCCTACTGGCCACTCCCGGCAGAGCAGCCTGGCCCAGCCTAGCCCCAGGCCTGCTCAGCTCAGTGCTCCCAGGGTGCAGGAGGCGAGTTGCTCCTGAGCCAGGGGTGGAGGCTCAGGGACAGGAGCAAGCCCTGCAGTTAGGGGAGAGGAAGCTGAACAGGTCCCACAGGCCCTGCCCGGAGCCTGCTCCAGCCCCAGCTGCCCCACAGGGCAGGGGGCACTGCCCTTCTACATCCCCTTACCTGGAAAGGGGGTGTCATTGGCTGCCCTGAGGTCTGGGCCCCAACACAAGGAGCGATCAACTCCTCGCCCCCCCCTCCCCCGACCTGGGCCCCCAGCAAGAGCATGGGGGCATCCCCATAGGGACAACAGGGCTCCGTCTCCCTGTCAGCCTGGGCCAGAACCCAACAGCTCCAAGGCCCCAACACTCGCCCACAGAGGGAGGGCAACGGTGCCCACGGTGCCTCACCTTCATCCTCCGCACGGATCTGGGCCTCCAAGTCCTCAGGGTTGACATACTTGTAGGCGTCGTCATCCTCCGGCGGGCGACAGCGCCCGCAGCAGAAGCAGCAGCAACAGCAGCAGCAGCAGCAAGTGAGGATGCCGCAGCATGCAGCCAGGGCCTGCGCAGGAGCCAGTGGTAAGACTCCCAGGCCAGGCTGGGCCACCACGGCCCTGCCCCAGGGCTCTGGGCTGCAGAGCCTCCGCCCTCCCTGACACGGGGCCATGTCAGAAATCCTCCTGGGCACTGCCCCCAGCCCCAGAAGCCCCCTGGGCAGGCTGCGCTGCAGAACCCACCTTGAACCACCACTCAGACATGAGGAAGTAGTACTTGACGCTCTCCTCGCCAAACTGCTCTGCCACGTAGAGCCCCATGGAGCCATACTCATCGTAGACGCGCCGCTTGTTCTCGTCACTCAGCGTTGTGTGCGCGTTGTTGATCTCCTTGAACTTTTCAGCCGCCTCAGGGTCATCTGGGTTCTTATCCGGGTGGTACTTCAGCGCCAGCTTCCTGCCGGGGCAGGGCAGGGGCTGAGGGGCAGCACTGAGGCAGCCACCCAGCCCAGCCCAGCCCAGATGTCCCCAAGACACCACCCGAGCCTGCACCCCAGGGAACCGTGCACTCGGCCCACAGAGCCCTTTGCAGGAGCAGAACTGCCCTGCTGCAGCACAGGGAGAGTGGGGACAGGAAGGGGAGCGCCCGGGTCTGAGCAGCGTTTCCCCTGCTCCTGGCCCTGCACCCCCCCCACGCTGAAGGCCTGGCAGAGCAGGGCTGGGCTGGGGCCACCCTTGCTCCCAGCTGAAGGACACCAGTGGTGCTCTGCTCCCGGCCTGGCCCCACTTGGCAGCCAAACTTGGGCACGGAGCTTCCCCATTGCCCTACCTGTAGGCCCTCTTCACCTCGTCGGCCGAGGCGCCGCGCTGCAGCCCCAGGACGAGGTACAGGCTCTCCCCGGCCCGGGACATCTTGCGCTGCGGCCGCCCGGGCTCCGCCATCCTGCCTGCGGGCAGGGGGTCAGCGGCAGGCCCCGCCCGGCACCAGGCGCCCCCGGCTCTAGCCGCACGCGGCGGCGCAGGCGCCAGGTAAGAGCCTTAGCGGCTTTGCGCCGCGCCCGCCCCGCCCGTCACGGCCTAGCCTGGCCCGGCCCGGCCCAGCCCGCCCGAGCGCGGCCCGGGAGCACAGCCGCCCCAGAGCCCGCCGCCCCCAGCCCTAGCCCAGCCCCAACGCACCGGACGGAGTAGACCAGGCCCTGCGCTGCCCCCGGCCCGCCCCCCTCGGCAGACCCCGGCCCGTACTCAGCGGTGCCGCGGCCGCCCGGACCTTGTACCGCGCACGCGCCACTCCGCCCCCGGCCCGCCCCCCTCGGCGGACCCCGACCCCAGCCCGCGCTCACCGCTGCCGCCACTCCCGACCCGGCCGCGTCTGCCGCCACTTCCGACCCGGCCGCCCGCACCTTGTACCGCGCGCGCGCCGTCCCGCCCCCCGCCCGGCACCTGCGCGCTGCGCCCATGCCCGCCCAGTGCGCCCCAGCCAGGCCCCGCCCCCGCCCCGACCGGGAAGCAGCGCGGAGCCGGCGGAGCGGTTACGCTTTATTGGTATAAAACGGCTGCGGCGAGAAGCGCGGCATCCCGTGTCCCGGAGCCGGGACCGCCTGGTGCAACGGCCTGCAAAGCGGGAGCCGGGGCCGCCCAAGGCACTGGGGGGAGCCGGAGCAGGGCAGCAATGCGCGGGGTGGCGTGGCCCCTTCGCAAGGCGGGGGGGATGGGGCTGCTCCCCAAAAATATGAATAAATAGAGCGCGCGGCAGGAACCCCACTGCCCGCCCACACCCGCTGCCCACGGATCCGCCCCAGCGGGCGCCGGCCCCACCTGCAGGGCAGGGCGCTGCAGCGATGCCCCCTCCGTCCTCGGAGCAGGGCGCTGTGGGAGGAGCCCGCCCAGGAAGCGCTTCCAGCGGCTGCTGGGTCCCAGCCTACCAGGGATCCCGAGGGGGCAGGAGAGGGGGAAAGGGGCTGGCCCCCTAACGGGGGGGGGGAGGGGGGGGACCAGGCCTCCTCAGCAGTCCATGCTCTCGCTCTCCAGCCAGGCTGCGGGGGGGGCGTTGGTGCCAAAGTATCTGTCTCCAAAGTTACCTGAACACAAAGGCGCGAGTGAGGCGTTGGCACAGCAGCCCCTGCAGCACCCCCACCCAAAAAAAAAAAAAAAACAGCCAGAGGAGCCCCCAGCTTGAACCAGTCTCCCCCCCAGGCCTAACCCCACTAGAACCAATGCAGTGGCAGGGCCCAGGGAAATACAGGAGGACAAGGGACTCGTGCCCAGGAGAGGAAGCAGTGCTGCAAGACACTGCTGCTTGCAGTCCCGTGGCACATGCCAGCAGCAGCAGGAGAGAGGGGGCTACAGGGCTAGGATGGGAGACAGACAGGAAGCCCCAGCGTGGCTGTGCTGGGGGGGAAAGCGGTGCCGGCCGCAGCCTCACCAATGCCGGGTATGATGTGGAACTCCTCGCTGACACGCTTGTCCACAGCCGTGGTAATGATGTGGACGCGGGGGAAGGCGTAGGCCACAGAGTGCACCCCCATCTCTGCCATCAGCAGCGAGAGCAGAAAAATCCGGTCCTCCTGCACATCGTGGTCCTGCGGCAGCAGCCAGCCCTCAGCCCAGCCCCAGGAGGCAGCGGCTGGGGGTCCATGCCCGGGGGGTGCAGGGGTCACACACTCACCAGCAGGACGCGCACAGCCATCATGGCAGCAGCGCCCGTGGACACAGTGCTGTCCATCAGGATGACGTAGTCCTCACTGATCTCCTTGGGCAGCCGCAGGTAGTGCAGCTGCGGGAAGTGCATGGGTTATGTCAGGACCTCCTGGGCACCCCACCCCCACAGGTCCCAGGGGGCTGCAGCCACAGTGATGGGCTGGGCACAGCAGGGCCCGCAAAGATATCCACACTCTGGCCACAGCACTCACCTCGGGCTCTCCCGTGTCATGGTTGGTTTGGATGAGGATCTTGCCCAGGCGGATGTCCTTACAGACGGCTGTGAGGGCCTGCTCCATGGTCTCCCCTGCACGCAGGATGGACACGCCCGTGATCTGCATGTACAGCAGGGATGGGACACACTGCTGGTCAGTGGGGGGGGGGGGCAGCACATTGCAGCCCCTGCTGCACAGCAACTACCCCCAGGCTAAGCAGGGACTCAGGCCTCTGCCTGGGCCAGCTCCAGGCTTCCCACCATCCCCTGCTGATGTGTGGACCCTTCACCAGGGCAGCCCCAGCTACCCCAGTAACCCAGGGCAGTGGCACCCCCGCAGTCCTGAGGGGACAAGCCCAGGCCACCCTCCCCATGGTCCTCTGCACCCAAACTCATCTGGAGATGTCTGCACCACCTGCTCCCAAAGCATGGGGCAGGCCCTGGAGCCTAGAGGGGTATAAGTGACCAAAGGGATTTCCAGCCCTGGTCCTGGGCACTGCACGATCTGTGGGGCAGGGTGGGGCAGCTCTGACCCCAGCTATGAGGGGAGTGGGGGGCCAAGGGACAGAGAATGCCACACGGGCTGGCACAGCACAACCCCAGGATGGGCACAGAGCCTGGCTGGCACCACCTGCTCACCCGCTGCCGATGGAAGCGCTTCCCCTCATACATCGTCCCCTGCGGCGTCTCCACAGTCACCGACTGCGACAGAGAGACAAGCGTCACCACAGGGTCAAGACTGCCCACACCAGGGGCTGGCGTGACCCACTGATGGAGACAGGTCCCAGTAGGACAGGGGAATGTCATGGCAGAGGGCAGGGGGAAGAGGGCACAGACCTTAAGCGGCAGGAAGGAGAGGGCGTGCTCAATCAGCAGCCGCATCAGGCGCTTGGAGTAGAAGATGAATTCGTCCCTGGTTGTGTCCTTGTTCCTGCAGGTCCAGAGCAGAGCAGGGGAGGGAGTGAGAGCTGAGTCCTGCCCTTCAGCTGGGCTCATGGGAGGGCAGAGCTCCTGGCACTGTTCTGCAGGACCCTGGGAAGGGCCAAGGGAACCGGCCCTGATGAACTGGAGGGGAGAGGAGGGAGGAGCAGGGCACCACTTGGAAAGCCACGCAGCTCAGTCTCCAGCACAGTGGGATCAACGGTCTGACAAGCTGGGGGGCATTTACCTGATGAGGGAGGGCTGGGGCGGCCCTCCAAACCAGACCCTGATGCCAAGAGCAACAGCGAATTGGGATACCAGTGACAGACCAGCAGAACCAAGTCACCCCACTCGCACACAAGGACAGGGAGCACCAACCGGTAGGGCTGGAGCATGACCTGGAGTGTCAGCCTGGGGGCGGGGCAAGTACCTGATGATGGTGTGCATGCCGCGAACCTGCGGCGTGCTCTCCAGGACACTCAGAGTCTTGGGCAGCGGCTGCCCCTGGTGGGCGGAGGCCAGGGTTGCTCTGCAGGGAGATGCCCATCAACATGAAACAGTGCCTGCCTGCCCCTAAGCACCAGCACTAGCAGCCCCAGAGTTGGTGCCTGTCCGCATGGCTCCTTGGAGCTGGGTCCAGCACTGTCCCACCAGAAGATACGGACAGCACCTCCTGCAGAGTTGCCTGTTCAGCCCCAAGGCAGGGGACAGCAGACCACCCCACCAGAGAGCTGGGGCAAGGGATGCCACCCCCATCACAGCACAGCCTGACACCCCACACCCAGGAGGGCCTGACAGCAGCTCCCACTGCACCAACACACATCTCCTCCAGACACAGCCAGCATCCCCTGGGCTCAGGTGGGCCCTGGCCCTTGGCCTCACTGCCCTGGGGCAGGAATGGCAGCTGCCAGGCAGGGATCCTGGAAATGCCCTATAGTCAGGGAGCTCCTCCAGCAGCAGGGATGCCTGGCCAAGTGGTAGGAATGCAGGGAGAAGCCCAGCATAAGCAAGGCTCCATGCCTGGGGCCAGAACCCCAGCAAGGTCCACATCCCCAGCTGACTCCCAGTGTGCTACACTGCACCCACATGGCAGGACAGTCCCAACCCCACAGCCACATACCTGACGGTGATTTCCCGCTGTGGAGGGAGCCCAGCCCGAGACAGCAACATCACCACAACACAACAGGTAGGAAGAGAAACAGACACCCAGTCACTGAGCCTGACCAAGTGGAGCTGCACCTGGCCCCCAGACCAACTCCCAGGCAGCTCCTCTGGCTCCTGCAGCAGGGCATCAGCACAGCCGGGCATGCCAAAGAACAGGGCTGAGACCGCTAGGGTGTGGAGGCAGCTTGGCTGGGCTTGCACAGGGGATTGTAGGGCAGTGCTGGCAGGTCAGAGGCTGCCAGGCAGGACCAAGGGATGTGCGCAGAGTCACAGGGAAGGACAGCACATCAAGGGGCTGGAATGGCATGAGCTTGACTGCGAGGAGCCCAGCGAGGGGCAGGGCAGGAGGTTAGAGCCAGACCAGAGTGTGAGGGACAGGGCAGGCATGCTCTGCTGTAGCAAGATCATGGCAGGTCCCAGGCACTCCCCAGTTGCTTCCCCATGCCTGGCCCAGCCCCTCACCTTCTCCAGCTGGCTGTGCACGTGCTGCACAATGAGATCCAGGGCTACAGAGTTCTCCCCACCTAGCAGGAAGGCAAAGATGCCAGATGAGCCAGGCATCTGCCTGTCTACCTCCCCCCCCGCCAACCTGCCCCTCCACAGAGCACAGCCTCTAACTCCTCTTCCTCCGACCCCATGCAGCGCAGCCTCACCCCGGGGCACCACGATGTCAGCCACCTGCACAGTGGGCTCGATGTACTGCTCGAAGGCCGGCTTGACGAACTTGTTGTACTGTTTAATGACACCCACAATGTCACGCCCGCGCTCCATGATGTCACGCTGCAGCCGCCGCACGAGCCGGATGTCCGAGTCTGTGTCCACGAACACCTTCATGTCCAGCAGCTGGTGGGGGAAAGGCATGATGCCACGCGGGCTCCATCCTGGGTCCAAGGGGACCTCCTCCACCCCCATCCCAAGTCCCAGACTCTTCCTCCCTCCTAGAAGAGCCCCACAGCCTGGTCTCCCCCAAGGAGGGTTGTGGGGGCCAGGTCCCCACGGGTATCATTACCTTCAGTAGCTCCTTGTTGGCAAAGGCCAAAATGCCCTCAAAGACTATGACGTTGGCCCCGTAGATGGTTTTCTGCGGAGAGGGAAGGGTCACAACCTGCACGCCCCCTCCCCTCGCACACGGCCACCTGCCAGCCCCACCCCATGCCGTACCCACTCCTTGCGGCGGCTGTGTGTGGTGAAGTCGTACACCGGCACCTTGACGCTCTTGCCCTTCTTGAGCTTGCGCAGGACACTGACCAGAAGATCAAAGTCAAAGGCATCAGGGTGGTCGAAGTTGTATTCACTGCAGGCCGCCAGCTCTTGCTGCTCCTTGTTCAGCACCTGCCGGAGGGGAGCAGCCAGACTGGGGTTGGGAACAGAGGAAGCTCCAGGAAATGACTCACAATCTGCACCTGAGCCTGTGGCCCAGCCCCACCGTGGTGGAGCTCACTAGAGATGTGGCCTGGCACCAAACCCCTTCAGCTGCCCCGCTGATGCTCCAGGCAGAGCCAGGAACCCCAGCTCACGACCCAGCCCAGCTTAGGCCTCCCCTTCCACATTCACTGTGGTGGTTCTCTGCATGGTGCTGGGAGGGAATTCAGGGCAGCCAGCTCCCAAGGCCTCAGCAAGGCCAAGGGGCTCTGTGGTGGGTTCCCATCCCCCTCACCCTGCCTGGGCACAGCCCTACACAGTCACCTTATAGAAAGAGTCCATGGACAGCAGCACTACCCAGGGCACATCCAGGGCTTCAATGATCTTGTTGGCCACTGTGGTTTTGCCCGACGCACTCCCTCCACACAGACCTGGAGAGAGAAGCCAGCCCAGAGACAGGAGTCAGCCTACAGGGACATGACAGCCCAGAGCCAGGACCCCCGGGGAAGGCCCACACCGAGCACGGGGACCCAAGGACGGAGCTCAGCAAAGTACCTGCCACCCTGCCAGTCCCCCCAGGCCTGGCAGCTACCAAGATTGCAGAGCAGCTGGCAGGGATGGGCAGTGGGCAAGGGGGCTGCTGCAGCCCTGGACGCCTCCCGTGCAGCGAGACGAAGACAGAAAGGCCCCCCCTGCCCTACCCCAGACCCTGCAGTGATGGATGGGGGTAGATGGCCAGGCGCTCCCAGCCCTTCTCTGCCCCAGGGCTGGGCACAGGCTGCTGGGAACGGTGCACCGCACTGCCCTGCACCTGCGCCCCCACAGCAAGGCCTGGGACCCCCAGGCAGCCTCACAGACCAGCTCCTCCCTGCCGCAGGCAGCCCTGATGCTGGGCAGACCCCACGGCCCCAGGCTGCATGGCGCCCCCCACCCCCGCCCCAAGGGCGCCTAGCTCACAGCCCAGCGCAGCAGGGGCTGACCGATGACGAAGGCCTCGTCGAGCGGCGCACCGGTCTCGGTGTACCAGGGCGGCCGGCCGGCCGTGTAGATGGTTCGCTGCCCGGCGCGCAGCAGGGGTGGCTCTGCACACGACTGGCTCGGCGTCCGCTTGCGCGGGGACAGCGATGGCGTCAGGGGCAGGCGCGGTGCTGGCAGCGCATCCAGGGAGTCCTCCCCGCTGCCGCTCCCGCTGCAGGACCACCTGGCGTCAGCCCCCAGACACGGGCAAGGGGCCCCCGCACCAGGACCCGGGATCCCACCCCTACCGGGCCCACCGGCCACAGCTCTGCCCTGCCTGCCCTGATCCCCCGCACTGTGGCCCGGGATCCCGCCCCAGGGCCCTCACCGGACCCCGCCTTGCCCAGGCACTGGGCACCCCGTCCCGCGCCGCCCCAGGCTCCGCCCTGCCCCGCCGCACTGGGCACCGGGGCCCACCCCCGCCCCCCCACCTGTCCCGCCGCGACACCGGCCGCTCCAACCCGCCCGCCGGCGCCGCCATCTTTCCGCTGCCCGCGCGCGGGGGCTGCTGGGAGTCGGAGCCCGTTCTGCCCACTGGCCACGCTCCCGCGAACTACAACTCCCGGCAGGCCCCGCGCGGACGCCAAGGCCCCGCCCCACCGCATTCCCCTCCCCTTCGCCGGGCTCCTGCTTGTTCTCGTCGCCCCTCACCCGGACTGGCTCCTCCCCCTCCCGGGGACACGCCCCCAGACCGGTCCTCTCCCCGCCCCTCTCTCCCCAGACGGCACCACACACGTGGCCCAGCTCCAGCCGCCTCCCGCGCGCCCCACAGGGCTGGGGGCGTCGCTATACTTCTATGCGGGGGTTCCAGGGCTGGGGCGCGGCTACAGTTTATAAGGGGTCCCAAGGCTGGGGGTGTGGCTAGATTTCTGTAGGGGGGTGATCCTGGGGCGGAGGGGCGAGGCTATATTTCTGGGGTGGGGGGTCCCAGTGTTGGGGGCCTGACTAGAGTTCTGTAGGCGTTCCGGTGCTGGGGCGTGGGCGTGGCTAGTTTATAACGGATCCCAAGGGTGGGGACGTGGCTGCGGTTCTATAGGGGTTCCAGGGCAGGGGTGAGGCTGTACTTCTATAAACGGGGTCCCAGGGCAGGGGGCGTGGCCAGAGCTCTATGGGCCGTCCCAAGGCTGGGGGGCGAGGCCTTACGTCTATAGAGGTCTCCCAGAGCCGAGGGCGTGACTTAGGGGCTCTAGGGCGGGTCCCAGGGCTGGGGGCTTGGCTATAATTCTACAGGCCCGGGTTCCCAGGGCTGGGGGTGTGGCCAGCGAGTTGTGGGGCGGGGCCTGCAGGCTGTAAATCCGAAGAGGGGCCGTGTCCGGCCCAGCCCCTACAGCTTGGGCCCGGGCCTGCGGCCGCAGCCTGTAAGAAGGGTCCCGGATCTGGGGCTGCCCCTGGCCCCCAGGGTTGTCACCCCTTGGTGGGACGGAGGCCGGGGCCGGGGCCGGGTTCGGGGCCGCAGCTCGCAGCTGCCCCGACGCCGGAGGCGCCCTGGGCTGCAGGGGCAGTCCAGGTGCAGGGCCGGGGTTCTGGGGGCGGGGCCTCGGGAGACGGGGCGGGGCCGCGTGTGGGGGCGGGGACACGAGCCCGCACTGGCCCGCACCTGCCCGCACGCGGGGCCGCTGTCCCGGGTGCTGCAAGAGCCCGCCCGGCCATGGAGTCCGCCCGGCCCGGGGCCTCGGAAACCAGCCGTCTCGTGCCGCCCCGCGCCGCCCGCAGCGCCGGCAGCCTCCGCCTGCAGAGGTGAGCACCGGCCGGCCCCGGCCCCCAGACCCTGCCGCCCACGTCCCTCCCCGGCGTGCGGATATCCGTCCTGCCTCCATCCCCGGCTCCGCGGCTTCCCCCGGGGCCTCCGTGCGCCCGCGCCCCGCACCCGGCCGTCCAGCCGTGACTCCCACCCGCCTTCACCCCGGGGCCTCCTGCGTTCTCGCCCGCCCTGCGCCTCCGTCCTCCGGCCCCGCGTCCCCGTCCCCTCCTGCGCCCCACCCCGTCCCCGCCCCTGCAGCCCTCCGGCCCCGCGTCCTTCCACCCTAGCCCTGCACCGCCGCCCCCGCCCCCCACCGCGTCCCCTCGCCCCCGTACCCGGCGCCCCGGCCCCGGCGGGCAGCGCGGCGGGTGGCAGGAGCCGCCGGGAGGTGGCTTCTCCCTGTCGGGCTGAAGCGGCCCCGCCGGGGCTGGGCCCAAGACCCCCGCAGTGCCCCCTCCCACTCTCCCGGGGGCCCGGAGCCATCTCGGGGAGGGGGCACAACGGGGCCAGGGGCGATGAGCTCCGCCGGGGCCTAGGGCTGCGGGAGCCCAGCCTGGCCCTTGGGCCGGCGGTGGGTCTGGGTGGGTTCCCAACGGGCCTGGCGGGGGGATCTGGGGGCCCAGGGCTAGGGCAGGGGGGTCTTGGGCAGAGGACGCCCCCCTCCCCTGGGACCTGTTCCTCCGGCCTCTCCCTTCCCACTCCCTCTTCCCACCCTTCGGTCCCCTGCCGGGCCTCCCCCTCGCTTGGCCCCGCACCAGGCCCTGCACGCCCCGGTTAGGGGCCGGGGCTGGGGCCGGAGGAGCCCGGTGAGGGGGGCCGTCCGGGATGCAAGACCGATGGCGACCCCCGCACGCGGTCCCGCTCCCCCGGCCCGGTCGGGCCCCGCGCAGGCGGGGGGACAGGGGCGACATCTCGGAGCGATCCGGGACCACCCCCGGTGCATCTGCAGGTCTAGACGGGGTGCCGGGGGGGCTCGTCCTGCCCCTAGGGCCCGACACTGCCCTGCCTGGGCCCTGGCCTCGGGAGGGGTCCGTCTGCCCGCAGGGCTAAGCCGCTGCGCAAGGGCCCAGGGGCTGCGTCCGGCCGGCGGAGCCCGGGGCAGGGGGCGGGGGGAGCGCGGCTCGGTACAGCCCGCCCTGCCCGGCTCCCGCCCCGGGGTGCAGCGCCCCCTCCCCCAGCCCCTCGCTCCCGCCTGCCGGGGCCTGCGGCGCGCAGATAAGGCTGATGAACGAGCGTGGCCTGCGCCGCGCCGCGCTGCTCGCGGGGGGGGACGCAGCTGCAGCCCCGGCCCTGGCCCCGGCTCGCGGGGGGTTGCAGCGTGGGAGTGTGGGCGCCGGGCTTGGGCCGGGGCGGGCAGCCGGCGGGATCAGGCAGCTGTCGTGGAGCTGCCGGGGCCTCCCTGCGCCCCGCGCCGCCTCCGGCCGACGCCCCCAGCCCGCGCGCCCGCACCCCCAACCTGCGGCAGCCGCCGCCGCCGCCCCCAGAGCCCGCCCCCCCGCGGCCCCAGCTCCTCCGACCTGCCCCGGTGCCCCCGCCCTGCGCAGCCCCAGCCCCGCTGTCCCCTCCGGCCCCCCGCTTTGTCCAGGGCCGCTGGAGCTGCACCGCGCAGCCAGGAGGGAGCGGGCGCCGTGCGAGAGGCGACCGGCGGGCGGGGCGGCTCCGCGCTAGCCTGGAGCCCAGGCGGCCGGGCCCGGCTTTGGCCTCCTGACTCACGGGGTAGCCGGGGGTGGGGGTACGGACCAGGAGCCGGGGGCACTGGGGTTGGCAAGAGCCGGCCCGAGCCCGGGCTCCGGCAGGCGACGACGCAGAAGCCGTCCAGCCCGTGGGGGCGGCCCCGCCGTGGGGGCCCGGGCTGCCTGGCTGTGGGGCAGTGGCAGGGGCGGAGCGGGCTTCACCGCCGCGGGGGGGGGGGGGGGACCATAGTTTCATAGTTTCATAGTAGCTAGAGTCGGAAGGGACCTAGGTAGATCATCTAGTCCGACCCCCTGCCTTAGCAGGAAAGAGCACCGGGGTCAGATGACCCCGGCAAGGTGCTCATCTAACTTCCTTTTAAAAATCCCCAGGCTCGGAGCCTGCACCACTTCCCCTGGAAGCTGGTTCCAGGCCCTAGCCACCCTGACTGTGAAGTAGCGCCTCCTAATATCTAATCTAAACTTACCCTCCGCCAGTTTGTGACCGTTATTCCTGGTCACTCCTGGCAGAGCACGGGGGAACAGGGACTCCCCCAATACCTGCTGATCCCCCCTGACCAGTTTGTAGCAGGCCACAAGGTCCCCCCTTAGCCTTCTCTTGTGGAGGCTAAACAGGTTCAGGTCCCGTAGCCTATCCTCATAAGGCCTGCCCTGCTGACCCCTGATCATACGAGTGGCCCTCCTCTGAACTCTTTCCATATTGTCCACGTCCCTCTTGAAGTGTGGCGCCCAGAACTGGACGCAGTACTCCAGCTGCGGCCTGACCAGTGCCGCATAGAGGGGGAGGATCACCTCCCTGGACCTGCTCGAGATGCATCTGTGGATGCATGATAGGGTACGATTGGCCTTCTTGACTGCCTCCCCACACTGCCGGCCCATGTTCATCGTGGAGTCAATGACGACTCCAAGATCCTTTTCCGTCTCCGTGCTGGCAAGAGGAGAGTTCCCCAACCTGTAAGTGTGGTGCCGGTTCTTCCTCCCCATGTGCAACACCTTGCACTTATCAGTGTTAAACCCCATCCTATTCTCATCCGCCCACCGTTGCAACCTGTCAAGGTCAGCTTGTAGCCTATTGCACCCTTCTAGTGCACCCACATCCCCCCACATCTTAGTGTCATCAGCAAACTTGAACAGGGTGCTTTCTACCCCCTCATCCAAGTCACTGATGAAGATGTTGAACAGTGCAGGCCCGAGGACCGAGCCCTGCGGAACCCCACTGCCCACATCCTTCCAGGTCGAGAAGAACCCATCCACTACCACCCTCTGGGTGCGGCCCTCCAACCAGTTGGCGACCCATTTGACCGTGTGGGCATCGACACCACAGTCTCTCAGCTTTTTGATGAGGACAGGGTGAGAGACAGTGTCGAAAGCCTTCCGGAAGTCCAAAAAGACTACATCCACAGCAACCCCTGCGTCTAATGATTTGGTGACCTGATCGTAAAAGGCCACCAGGTTGGTCTGACAAGACCTGCCACTGATAAACCCATGTTGGTTGCCCCTGAGCATGCATTCCCCCGCAAGGCCCTCCTGGATGTGTGCCAGGATAATTTTTTCAAAGAGCTTACCCGGGATTGAGGTCAGACTAACTGGCCTGTAATTTCCCGGGTCCTCTTTTTTTCCCTTTTTGAAGATAGGGACCACATTGGCCCTCTTCCAGTCCTCCGGCACCTCGCCAGAGCACCACGAGTGCTCATAGAGCCGTGCCAGGGGTCCCGCAATGACCTCAGCCAGTTCCTGTAGAACCCTAGGGTGAAGATCGTCCGGACCAGCGGACTTGAACACGTCCAGCTTCTCCAGAAGTACCCTAACAGGGCTGCGCGCGCGGCTTTGTTCCCGGCCGAATCACGTCTGGTGTCTGCGCGGAGCCGCGCGCGGGACGCCTAGGAGTGAAACAGCTGCGGCGGGGGGACCCGCACCCCGGGCGGCGCAGCTCCGGCTCCCCGGCCCCCGCACCAGCCCCGGGTGCCTCCGCGCTCGCCGGGTCCGTGCCCGGGGCTCCGCCGGGCTGCCGGGGGGTTTCTGGGACAGGAGGGCAGGAGCGGCCACACTAGCCTCCCCTACTGCTCTGGGGGGGTAGCCTGGGTTGTTGACCCCTGGGCTCCTCAGTCTCTTTGCAGGCGCCGGGGAGCCTTTCCAGCCCTTATCCGCGGAGAAGGGCCCCGGGGGGGCGGGCATGGAGCTGGAGCGGCGCCTGGCTGAGCACTGCCACCGCGGCTTCCCCAGTCCTGGCCCCGGGTGTGAGCACCTCCAGGCCCATCGCAAGCTGAGCCTCGCCTGTGCCATCTGCGTTGTCTTCATGGTCGGTGAGGTTGTTGGTAGGTGGGCAGCACCCATTGCATCCCAGCCAGGGGAACTCTGCCCCATCCCCCCAACAGGGTCCAGGCAGTAGCCACAGGCCTGCACACCCCGCTGGTCCTGGCTGCCCCCTTCCTGCAAAAGGCTCCAGGCGAGTGGGTGGTGGGACAGGGCAGGGGCACTGGAGCTGGCACTGAGGGCAGCTGTGCCCGGCAGGCGGGTACCTGGCGCACAGTCTGGCCATCATGACCGACGCAGCACACCTGCTGACGGATGTGGGCAGCATGTCTGTCAGCCTCTTCTCCCTCTGGGTCTCCACCCGGCCGCCCACCAAAACCATGAGCTTTGGCTGGCACCGCTCGGGTGAGACTTCTACCACCTTGCACCCCTGTGGCCTGGGGGAGGGCAGGGAGACTCCTCCCGAGCCAGGAGCAGTTTGTGTAGGGCTTCGCTTTGGCCACCAGGCCTTGCCACAGAGATGGCAGCCTTGGTGGAGCCCATTACTCAGGATGTCTTGGCCTCCCTGAGGGGAGGCCAGGGCCTCCCTGCTGCCCAACACTAGCCTAGGCTGTGGCTATGACTATGGGCAGGCACTGAAGGCCCTGTGCCCACAGAGACACTGGGTGCACTGGCCTCGGTGCTGTCCATCTGGGTTGTAACGGGTGTCCTGGTCTACCTGGCTTCTGCCCGCATCATCAACAACGACTACGAGATTGAGGCACGTGCCATGCTGGCCACATCTGTCGGCGCCGTGGCTATCAACCTCATGTATGTGCCCCAGCCCCATCTGCCCCTGCCTGCCCACCCCAGCCCCACACCCCACCTGCCCTGTGCCCCCTGCCGCCTGCTCGCACCCCCAGCCCCAGCAGCCCCCACTGCCCAGTCCTGTGCCTGCCCACTCTGGCCTCCAAAGAGCTGTATCTTCTCCATGCCCCCTACGTGTGTCCCCTCTGGTTCCCCTGCATGACGACCCCTACTGCAGGGGCCAGCTGGTGCAAGGGCAGCTCCCACCCTGCTACATCTGGGGCAGAGCCTGCAGGGCAGGCATGGGGGTGGGGAGCGGACCCCTTTGCATGGCCTGTGAGCATGGACACCCCTGCCCTGGCTCTGGCCCTGACCCAGCTTGTGGGCAGTGTCTGGAGGCACGGGGCCCACGCTCAGCGGTCCTGCTTCTCCAGCATGGCCTGCATCCTGCACCAGTCGCCCGTGCCCCATGGCCATGGCTGGGGCTACGAGCGTATGGAGGAGAGCACAAGCGGGGGCCCTACACCAGGGCATACCAGTGTGCGCGCCGCCTTCGTGCACGTTGTGGGTGACCTGCTGCAGAGCCTGGGCATCCTTGTGGCCGCCATCGTCATCTACTTCAAGGTACATGCTCCACCCCCCTGTGCAGGTGTACCCAGGGCCACAAGCTCATTCTGCCGTGGGCAGCGTGGGGTGAGACCTGTGCCCAAGGAGCTGTCCTGCTAGCCCCAGCACCCACACCCTGGCTGATGTAAGCCAAGCCCGAGGGGGCTGAGATCCCGGGCCATGAAGCTGGGGTTGTCCCTGCCCCCAGGTCATGGTGCCTGCTCTTTGCAGCCCCAGTATAAAATTGCCGACCCGATCAGCACCTTTCTCTTCTCCATCTGTGTCCTGGGCTCCACCCTCACTATCCTCAGGGATGTCTTCAGGGTCCTCATGGAAGGTGAGTGGTGCCGGTCGGGGGAGGAGGGGTTGGAAGTGGGCCTGGGCTCGAGGCAGGGTAGGAAACAGTGGTCTGGCTGGGCCAGGGGGAAGCAGAGGCAGAGCACACTGCCAGCCATAGGGCAATGGGCACCAAGGGACAGCCAAGTCCCTTTCAAGGATCCTGGAGCTGCAGTTGCCTCCCAGCCCCTCCACCAGTACCTGCCCGGGCACCTGTCCCACTGGGTTCTGCTGGGCAGGTGCTGAACTGTGGGCTCCCTACAACTCCCCCATGCCCCAGGTCATCCGCTGACCGGTCACACTGGGGCCCAGTCTGGACCTGCCCCTGCCCGGCCTGAGGCAGGGTCCAGGAGGGTGACAGTGTGGGCCTGACTCCGAGTGCTTCCACAGGGGCACCACGGGGCGTGGAGTTCAACGCAGTGCGGGATGCGCTGCTGGCTGTGAAGGGCGTGCGCAGCACACACGACCTGCACCTCTGGGCCCTGACCCTCAGCCACCACGTGGTGTCTGTGCATGTGGCCATCGGTGAGTGCCCCTGCCCTGGCCGGCTGCCCAGGCCTGAGGTGGCACCCCATGCTGATCTGTCCCACTTCCCCACAGACGTAGGCGCAGACACAGAGGCCGTGCTTCAGGAGGCCACAGCAGAGCTGCAGAGCAAGTTTGGCTTCGTGTCATGCACGGTACAGGTGGAGCGCTACCTGGAGGATATGGCTGCCTGCCCACAGTGCCAGGGCCCCCACAACTGAGCCCTGGCTCAGTGGCCTGGACCCGGTGCACTGCGCAGCCCAGCAGGGACCTGGCACCGCCTGCCCCTCTCCTTCCACTGCCAGCAGGCACAAGTGCCACAGGGACCCCGGGCAAGAGCTGGCCGGAGCTCTAGGATGGTACCCCCCCAGGGACACCCTAACCAGGCTGCCACCCTGGGACCACCCTGTAACACAAGCTGTGTCCTTGCCCGACTCTGGCCTGGCAGTACAGCCCACAAGGCTGCCCCTCCACCCCCAGGCCAGGCCCCACCCCCCTGCACTGGGGCCAGTGTGACTCTGCCTGCCGGGGTTGCCTGTGCCGTGGCACTGCTGCCTTGTCCAACATTCCAGGGGGTGGGATCCCCCGCCCCCCAACCCCTCCCCATCCAGCCCTGGACCCTGCAGCCACATCCCCCCGGCCCAGAGCAGTGCTGGGCACTGTCCTGGGAGACCCCAGTGCCGACTTCTGGGGCTGCCTGTCTTGGCCCTCGGGCTCGCACCTGCTCTGCCAGGGGCTGGGGGAGGTCTGGCTTGCACCTTGCAGTACAGCCCCAAGCCTGGCAGAGCTCCCTCCCCTGCAGCCTCAACCAGGGGCCCTGCCTGGCACTCCCCCGGCTGTCAGGCTGCAGCAGCCCCCAAGCCAAGTCTCTGCTCTTCTCCCCAACCTCCCTCCCTCTGCCCCCCTGCCTGGTGCGGGCATAGCCCAGAGCACGGAGCCTCACGCTGGGTCCTGGACACTGCAGGCCTGGCCTGCAGGCAGGGCAGAGCAGAAGGTAAGTCAGGGGCTGGCTTGGGCTCTGCCACTCCCATTTGTGTGGGTCTGGAGCACTGGAGGTGTCCCTGCTCCCCCAGAGCCAAGCCAGCCCCAAGCTGTCTGCACCCAGGAAGCTCCTGCCCCGCTTTGCTTGGCAACCCCCACCCCTCTGTGCGTCTGTCCATCAGTCAGCGTCTGTCGAACCTGTGGAGTGTGTCTGTTTGTCCGTGTCTGTGTCAGTCCTGTCCGCCTGCCTGTTGTGCTGTGAGAGAAGCCTGGCTCACTGTCCCCACAGCATGTGGCGACGGCCCCCAATAAACTTGTCCTCAAGCAAGTGACTGGTCTCAGCGGTTCTTCGGGGGGAGGCACAGACCCCATGCACTGGGGCATAGAGGCCCCAGGCAGCACCTGTGCCCTCGTGTGTGGAGAGAACAGTGGCGTCACAGGTCTTGGCCAACACCTGAGCTATGTGCCCGTGCCCAAACCCTGCTGTGCACAGCAGGGAGGAGGAGGCGGCTTTACAAAACAAACACCTTTACTGAACGGTTAAGATCACAGGCTCAATGTGAGCGAATTTGTGGCTGCCACACAGCTAGGGCCACAGGCTACTGCCCAGTGTTCCCACTGCCCGGCCCTGGCCCGGCCCCCCGCAGTGCAGCACAAAGACACAATTCCCTGGAGCCAGCTGCAGGCCAGGAGGAAACAGGATGCGACAAAGCCACATGCACACAGGTGGAGTGCCAGGCCCTGGGGCCCCCCACTGTGCCCCCCCACCCGTGCCCCTAGCTTGGGGCCTGCCCCAAAGGCCCAGTGTGGAGCATCTGCCCTGCAGGCTCCTCCCTGGGGCTGGGGCCCAGAGCCCCTTGGAGATCCACATTCACCCCACACCCTGCAGGGTCTGACCCAGAGGCCAGGTTGGAGGGGCTGCACCAGCCAGGGGCTCTGCAATGCAGCTCAACCTGAAGCCTATTCAGCTGGCGACAGTAGATGCCCAGCGGGACCAGGGCTGGGGCTGGCTGTTGGTTCTTGTGATGCAGAGTTGGGTGGAGGGTCCAGCCCTGGCACTGGCTGGCAGTCCCCAGGCAGAGCAAGCCCTGCAAGGCAGTGCACCCGCACAATGCCAGCCTGGCCCCCTGACACCAGCCAGCCGTGAGAGTCTTGGTTGGGGCTGAAGCGAACCTGCGGGAAGAGGAGAGTTGGGGTGGAGGTGGGGGCTACTCCAGCAGAGGGAAGGAAGGGGCAGGGGAGGGCAGAAAGGCTCACCTTGTGGATGGACTCCAGCTGCAGGCGGTCCAGGCTCAGCCCCGACTTCACCTCCTGCACATGCATCCGGCGCATAGGCTCCCGGCTGGGGAAGTTCTGGAAGTTGCGCTGTGGGGCAGGGAGGGGGCACCATGAGCCTGGAAGTGGCACCAATGTAGGGCTAGTACTCAGCCAGGCACTACTCTGCCAAGATCCTGCTGGTGCTGGACACAGGCCCCACTGCCAAGTGTCCTCAAGCCCAGGGCCATGGGCTCTGCTGTGGGCCTTGCTGCCAGAGGGTGCCCTAGGTACCATGATGGGAAGGGCTCATGTGCCATACCCCAGCCCATTCCTGAAGGGGTCCTGCACATTCTCAGGCAGAGGGGAAGCCCTGCAACTCTGGCTCCTCCCCTCCCCTCCCAGGCCCGTGGCACCATCTGCTCCCCAGTGCAGCGATTGATGGAGCCCTGGGGAGGGCTGTCACTTCCCAGAACGACAGTGGGGGTGGAGGGAGGCACTGGGCCTAATCGGCCAGACACAGGCAGTGGTTGTGACAGCTTCCCTGCCCACCCCCCACAGCATGATCCAGACACTGCTGGCTTCTGCTACCCCCATCCCCCTCAACCTGCTCTGCCTTCCAGGGGCCCAGAGCAGGCTGCTTGCTCACAGGACACAAGGCCCAGGACAGCAGAGGGGAACTGCTCCATATCTCAGGGGCTCACAAACTCTAGGAAGTGGGAGCAGTGAGCACTTCCCGCATGGTCTCAAGGGGGCTCCCATAGGAGACTGGTGGTGTCAGCCCCCCTCCAACCCAAGCTGCTCCGGTCCCTACCAAATTGGTGTCCTGGAAGCGGATATAGTGCTGGGCCACCATCTCGCCATAGGTCTTAGCCTTGGGTGCTGGCTGCTCCACGTCCTGGGTGCCCACAGGGCTGCAGGGCAGCAGGTCGGCTTTGTAGATGGGCTGGGCGGGAGGAGACACACTGAGGCTGGAACAGGCCCTGGGCACCACAGCCCCGCTTATGGATGTAGAAGCAGGCTGAGGAGCCAAAAAACTCAGCCAGCACGGTGCACTGGGTGCTGGCCAGGCCTGCTCCTCCACTGAGGCATGAAACACTGTGGGGCCCACCCAGGAGGCTGGCAGTGGGGCCTGGCCATACCTGGACCCCCGGTTTTGCCCCATACAGAAGGGTCAGGGGAGGCTGAGGCCCTGCTCCAGCCAGCCCCACACCTGCCTAGTTCAGCCTCCCCAACAGCGCTGCGTGGTTCCCCTCTCCCTCCAGCCCTACCCCAGGCACGGTCTCTTACAAATCTGCGCTCTGAGGGGCGCTTGATGTTGAGCGGGTTCATGGCCAAGTCGGGCAACACAGCAGCCACCAGTTCCCCAGTGACATCCCCGGCCACCACTGTGTTCAGCCAGTCAGAGCCCGAGATGCTCTGCCAAGGGAGAGGACAGTCAGCCTGAGCAACTTGCCACTGCAGCCTCCACCCTGCCCATGATGGGGCCAGGCCCTGGGCTCCTCTGTGCCTGGGTGGGCTCTGCCCTGTCACAGCACTACTGTGCACTGGCTCAGGGTGAGTAGGGGGCACACGCCTCTTCCTGCAGAGCATGATGCTGAGGTCTCATCCCAGGCAGACCTGGCAACCCCACCCACCACTTACCCACACTGTCCCCTTACGTGGGGCCACAAAGTAGGCCTTGAAGCCCAGGTAGCCGGCATCAATATAGTGGATTCCACAGAGCCCGTAGCTGCAACAGAGACACAGGTGGGAGAGTAAGAAGCAGGGCAGGGGCAGGCAGGGAGCTCCTTCCCAGGGCCCAACGTTGGGGCCTGCTGGGGTGATACAGCCAACTGGGCGCAGCAGGGCTGGGCAAGCACTCACGAGGCATAGCAGTTGTCTTGGGCTACGGTGACTCCATTGTAGGGCAGCAGCCAGACGACCTCAGTGCTGAGGAACCGCTTGATGCTGTTGATGGGTTCATAGAGGCGCCGCAGGTCCCAGAACTTGATTTTCCGGTCATTCCCTGCCGTCACCAGGAAGTTACTGCAAACAGGGAGGGAAGAATGGAAAGAAGGGGTCATCACCAGGGAGGACTATTCTGTAGTTGCTCGGGGATGTAGGGGGGTAGTTAGGAAGGCCAAGGCACAGATGGAACTGGGACTAGCTTCCCAGATTAAGGATAATAAGAAGTCCTTTTTTAAATACGTAGGGGGTAAAAACAAGGTCCCGGGTAACGTGGGGTCCTTGCAGGACGCCATGGGAAACTTGGTTGTCACACCAGATGGCAAAGCTAACATGTTTAATGATTTCTTTGCCTCCATCTTCCTAAGTAGGGACCAGAACAGCTACCTCCCTGCTGGGCCCCCCTCGGGCCCCAGGGGAGGCACATCTGGGCCACGGGTTAGCGAGGATTTAGTTAGGGAGCTTCTGGAGGGGTTGGACGTATTCAAGTCAGCTGGCCCGGATGATCTCCACCCTAGAGTTCTAAAGGAACTGGCCAAGGTCATTGCAAGTCCCCTGGCACAACTTTATGAGCACTCGTGGTGCTCTGGTGAGGTACCGGAGGACTGGAAGAGGGCCAATGTGGTCCCTATCTTCAAAAAAGGCAGGAAGGAGGACCCGGGAAACTATAGGCGGTTAGTCTTACCTCGATCCTAGGCAAGCTGTTCGAGAAAATTATGCTGGCACACATCCAGGAGGGGCCAGCAGGGGACTGCATGCTTAGGGGCAACCAACATGGGTTCATCAGTGGCAGGTCCTGTCAGACCAACCTGGTGGCCTTTTACAATCAGATCACCAGATCATTAGATGCAGGGGTAGCAGTGGATATAGTCTTCCTGGACTTCCGGAAGGCTTTTGACACTGTCTCTCACCCCGTTCTCATTAAGAAACTGGAGGGCTGTGGTGTAGACACCCACACAGTCAAATGGGTCGCCAACTGGCTGGTGGGCTGCACCCAGAGGGTGGTAGTGGATGGGTCCTTCTCAACCTGGAAGGACGTGGGCAGTGGGGTCCCGCAGGGCTCGGTCCTCGGGCCTGCACTGTTCAACATCTTCATCAGCGATTTGGATGAGGGGGTAAAAAGCACCCTGTTCAAATTTGCTGATGACATTAAGATGTGGGGGGACGTGGGCACACTGGAAGGATGCAACAGGCTACAATCAGACCTAGACAGGTTACAAGGGTGGGCGGATGAGAATAGGATGGGTTTCAACAGACAAGTGCAAGGTGATGCACCTCGGGAGGAACAACCAGCACCATACCTACAGGTCAGGGAACTCCCCTCTTGTCAGCACGGTGGCGGAAAGGGATCTGGGGGTCATCACTGACTCCAAGATGAACATGGGCCAGCAGTGTGGAGAGGCAGTTAGGAAGGCCAACCGCATCTTGTCATGCATCCACAGATGCATCTCGAGCAGGTCCAAAGAGGTGATCCTCCCCCTCTATGCGGCACTGGTCAGGCCGCAGCTGGAGTATTGCATCCAGTTCTGGGCGCCACACTTCAAGAGGGATGTCGACAGCATGGAGAGGGTCCAGAGGAGGGTCACTCGTATGACCAGGGGACAACAGGGCAGGCCCTATGAGGAGAGGCTACGGGACCTGAACCTGTTCAGCCTCCAAAAGAGAAGGCTGAAGGGGGATCTTGTGGCCTGTTATAAACTAGTCAGGGGGGATCAGCAGGCATTGGGGGAGTCACTGTTCCCCCAAGCACCGCCAGGACTGACCAGGAATAACCGTCACAAGCTGGCAGAGGGTAGGTTTAGATTAGATATCAGGAGGCGCGACTTCACGGTCAGGGCAGCTAGGGTCTGGAACCAGCTTCCAAGAGAAGTGGTGCAGGCTTCTACCCTGGGGGTGTTTAAGAGGAGGTTAGATGCACATCTTGCTGGGGTCGTTTGACCCCAGTACTATTTCCTGCCTTAGCATGGGGTCAGACTAGATGATCTGCTCAGGTCCCTTCCGACCCTAGAAACTATGAAACTATAAGGGACTCTCGAACCTGGCCTGTACTAGCTGCGCCCCAGCCATCCAATGCCACAACAGGCCCCTGCAGGACCGTATCTGGGCCCCTGATCCCAAAGAAGAGAGCACCCTCCCATACCCTTGGGGCCCCTGCCTGGAACAGAGCAGCCCACCACCCTGGCCCAGCCCCACCTGTTGGCTTTGCACCATTCCATGCTGCGGACAGCGTGGTCATGGGCCAGGAAGCACTGGGCTGGGTAGAGCTTGAGGGAGCCATCGGGTCGGTACACGCGCTGCAGCAGGGACATGGTGCTCAGGTTCCAAATGGCGACGGTGCCTGGGGGCAACACGAAGTGCTTGTTGCACCAGCCACCTCTTGCTGGTGGGCTGGGCATGAGGGCTTGCAGCATGCAGCTGGGGGCATGGTGCAGGGACCTGTCCAGCCATGGCATGGGGCAGAGGCACCAACAGCCACATGTGAGACCCAGGACTAGGGAAGCAGGGGCTACAGACCAGGGCTGCGGGGACCCAGCCCTTGCAGAGGGCTGTGGCTCAGGACAAAGGAGGCGGGCAGAGCTGGGTGAAGCCTTGGCAGGGCAGCAGGAAGATGTGGGTCACAGGGTTCCAGCACCCAGCCTGCTCCCTCCCCACAGACTGTTCCACCTGAGCAGCTTTGCCAATGCTCTTAGTTTCCTTTATCTGAGACATTCCCTGTTGCTGCCCACCCCATACCTAGCTCCCCATACCTGGTCCCCAAGGGACTATGGCAGCAGCCCTCAACGTTTTCAGGCTAGAGACCCTCTGCAGCTACTGTGAACTGAACGGTGCCCATTTCACGTGCTACCTGACTCATTCCAGTGTATACCTCACTGCAGAGGGGCTGGCAGGGTACCCAAAGGAACTCATGGCCGCTGGGCGCCAACAGCTTGCTTGCAAAGCACTGACCCATGGCTGCAGACATGGCGGGGTGAGGGGCAGCACCATGTGCAACCCTATCCTGGGAGCCACGAGGGTCCAGCGTAGCAGGCACTCACCATCATAGAAGCCAGCTGCCAGGCGGTGGTGGGGCCGGGTTGGCATCCAGGAGAGGCTGAAGCACTGGCCACATTCAGATGAGCTCCCAGCCTGGATGGAGCCCACCTGGAGCGTGGCAATGCACTGCACCTGGGTGGCAGGGGGGAAGGAGGCACACGTCACAGAGGCCAAGGGCTCCCAGCTCCTGCCTGACTGGAAACATATTGGGGCAGCGGTGGCAGGTGTCAGGGTTACAAGTCAGAGCAAAGGCTCATCTGGCCCTGCAGGGCAGACCATTCACAACCCAGCTCCCAGCCTCCATTCTGCTGCCACAAGGGAGTTGGCTCCTGCCTTTGCCTGGTCTCCCGTGGGCTTGGAGGCTGCCAGTACTGACAAGCCCCCATAGCACTGGCCTCTGGCTCCCAGGGCCACCCCAGGCACAGACACTCACCTGGCAGACTGTGTGCTTTGGGAGAGGCTCGTCTAGGAGAAGAAAGCAGGATAATCAGGACGAGCACATGCAGTCAGGGCCCTGAGCCAGGGCAGGGCTGTCTCTGTGACCCAGGGGAGGCTGAGTGCACAGGGTCTGGTGACAGGGGCAGGAGGGAGGCAGTGTAGCAGGCCTGGCTGGCCCAGCTGCAACAACGGTCACTCCCCACTGGGGCCTTTGCCAGACACACCCACAGCTCTGCACAGCATGGACCATGTGCGAGTTAATAGTCCATGACGCCCCCCCTCCCCCCAGTCATTAGCAGCTCCATAAGGCAGACAATCCCAGTCACAGAAACTACTCAAGGACACAGCACAGAGCTGGGTACGCAGACAACCCCTGTGTTGGGGGAGGGAAGGGCCCAAGGGCCTCAACACCTCTCGGCTGAGCAGAGCTGGACTCCTGCCACGAAGCACAGGTTCTAAGGCACCCTGGAGGGCTGTGATCCCCTGCCCAGGGCAACTGAAGCAGGTGCCGGGTGGCGCAGGCTGGGGGAGGAGACTGGGGCTGCACAGGGCCTGGCTGGCCAATGTGCTGCAGCACAGGATCCATTTCCTGCGGCTGCCATGGAGCGCAGGAGCCTTCGGACATGGCTGAGCGCCCCCGAGTGTGGCGCGCGCAGGCCGCCATCCATCAGGCCAGCCCGGCAGACAGGCTGGTTACAAGCATCATTACCCACCAGAATGAGCCAAGAGGGGGAGAAGCAGTCAGTCCCCAGTGGTGCCACTGCTGCCGCTCCCGCCCCCCACGCTCCTGCCACAGGGGATCAGCAACCAACCCCCCCACCCACAGCACAGGGCAGGTGGGGTGGCAGAGGGGGCTGATCCAGGGCTGGGTTTCAGCAGGGCCCTTGCACAACCATGAGTGGTCACTGTGCTGCCCTGCTCCTGGCTGGGCTGTGGTCAGGCTGAGCAGGACCAGGATGGAGCAGGAAGCAGGGGTCCAAGCCCCGGCTCCTCTCATCTACCCCAGATCCAGCTATAGGCCTCTCTACAGCTCAGTTCCATGTGCAGCTGCCCCCAGCTGTCCCCCAGTGCCAGAGGGCAAAGAGCCTCCTCAGCTACTCCCTGCCCAGGCCAAATGTCTCTGTAGGGCCAGCCCCAGCCCCCCCCAAAGCCCTGGGTACCAGCCTGGCCCACGTGCCAGGTGGCAGGGGCTGGGCTGCCCATGACCCGCCCGCTAGCATGCTGCTCTTCCTACCTTTTACCTGGGTTCTCTTGAGCGCCTGTAGCGCCTCAGGGTGCGGCAGCGTGTACAGCACCACCCTGCCGTTTGAGAGGGCGACGGCCAGCAGGCCCAGCCGGCTCAACTGCGGGAGCTGCCGGACACACACCCATCAGGGATGGCAGCTGCCCCCCAGGGAACCCTTGCCCAAGGACCCACCCCCATCTTCCAATGCCCCCAACCACTCACCCAGGGGGCATGCCACACCCCATCGCCCCCTCCCTCCCCCCCCAAGACCTCCCTTCCTCCAAGGAACAACCCCACAGACTCTCACCCTGCCTTGGCCCTGCCAGGCTCAGAGCAGTGCCAGGGGAGCAGGCACAGTGCCCAGGCTGGGTAGGGGAGCCTGGAAGCTGGGCACTGGCAGCCAGAACTGAGATTAGCAGCTTGGTAGGATGCCCTGGGGCAGTACCTCCCCCTGCCTTCTCCTACCTTCCTGCTAGTCATGGGGGGCTCCCAGGCTCCACTTGGGCAGAACTTCATGTCCCAGATGCAGCCGTGATTGGTGGCAATGGCGTAGGCCAGTGCAGCTTTGGTGGCAGAGCTGCAGGCAGGCAGTGAGTCAGAAGGCGCCAGCCCCAGGCTCAGAGCCCCTGAGCCAACAGCTCAGAGCTGGTGCAAACTGCCAGCCCAGGGTACCGGGGAGGAGTGGGAGGGAGGGAGACAGGGGACTGGGCACTGGAGGCAGCTCAGCTAGCTGGACGCACAGGCCAAGCCTCCAGGTCACTTCCATCCCCAGACTCTGGCTCCCAGGCCAGGCCATTCCAGATTGCCCCCTCCCTGCCTGCCCACCCTGGCAGCCCCATCTCCCAGTGACCTCACCCTGCCTCATGCTGCAGCGGGCCCAGGCTCCAAAGCTGCAGCAGTGAGGGGCCAGTATGGACCTTGGCCAGACTGTGCTTCTCATCCATGCCCCTGTGACAGTAGAGTGCCACATGCTGGCTGGCAGCGGAGCCCTCGGGCGTGGGGCACCACTCCATTGCCCATACAGGGCCACCCACGAAGAACGACACATCCCATCGCTCCTCATGGGGCTGCAGGGAGTTAAACCTGCAGGGGAGGTAAGGAGAGAGGGAGCCATGGGGATGGGCAGGGGAGATGGCTAAGCAGGCCCCCGTGTTGTGGGGGAGGGAAGATGCCCAGACAGGGCCCTGCATTGGGGACAGAGCTGTGGAGGGAGTGGGGAGATGGGCATGCAGGTCCTGGTATGGACGGGACTGCCAGAGGAAGGAAACACACACCAAGGCAGAGCAACATGTCCCCAGCACCTGGAAGGGGAGAGTCGTGGCCAGGCCCTATGGCCCTGCCCACACCACGGTACAGCCCCCAGAGCTGCCCATTGGGAGAGCCACCCCTGCCCTGTTGTAGGTGCAGCTGCCTCAATGCTGGACACCCCACCCTCCCCGCATCAAAGGGGCCTGGTGTGCCCAGACAGTTTCTCTGGATGTCAAGCTGGGGTCTGGTGCTGGTACCTGTTGATCCGGTACAGGATACCATCTTCCTCAATGCCCTCCCTCTGGATGGAGAAGAGTGGAGACTTCACCTCCTCAGGCAAGTACGGGGCAGCCTCGCTGTGGGCAGAGCGCGCGCGCTGGGCACCTGCATCCCATCCCTTCCCAAGACCCCGCTGCAGCAGCAGACCTCCTTCACCTGCAGCCCCAACACTGCTCCCCAGCAGAGCCCCCCACCCTCCCCATAGCCCAGGAAGTGACCCCAGATTTTTCCTGGGGAGAAACAAGGCCCTGATCTCAGCCCTGACAGACCCACCACAGGTCCCTCCTGAGGTGTGACAAGGGTTCTGCTCATTCCCCGCCTTCCCCACCCCTGTCCCTGTCCCAGACCCAGCCTACCGGATGGGGTACCTACTTTTCAGAGAGAAAGGTCCATTTGTGGGCCAGAGGGATCCAGTCTGGGAACTCCCAGGGGGAGTAGTTGCGATCTCGCCTGCAGAGGCAACCCCTAGGTAAGGGCAGCTGCTCCCAGGATGCCCTCATCCCCCTCAGAGGCAGGCCTGAAAGGATGTGGGCCCAGCCCAGCCCTGCAGGTGCTGACCCAGCTTGACCCTCATCCCTTCCCAAGGGGCACCCTGGCAACGTCCTCACTAGGGCATGAAAAGATTCAGCCCCCCAGACCCCCACAGTGCCTCGCCACATGTTGCCCGAGGAGCAGGAGCCCCGTCCAGCCGCAGGAAGCAGATGGGTCCCCAGCCGCCTCACCCCACCCCACACTATTGCTTGGAGGCAGTGCATCGCAGGTAGAAGTGTCAGGCCCCAGGCGCAGCCATCTGCTTAGTGAGGCAGGCTCTGACCAATAGGCGCCAGCCCAAGCTTAGCAGTCCCTGCTGCCTGTTTAGAAGCTGCTTCCTGCAGCACCCCCCCCACCATGGCACTGAAGCCAGGTGCTGCTTATGGAACCTCATGACAGTCACTTTCTAAAGGTGCAAATCTACCTTATTGTCAGCAAAACGGTTGTTGGTCCAGGCTGCCTGTGCTGCCCCCCAGTGCCCACTCAAGGCCCCTGCAGCACTAATGCCTGCTGATAAGCCACAACCTTCCCTCCAACCCCCGCAGGGAGGCCACACTCACAGGTTTCGGGTGATGCTGAAGCACTTCCAAACCGGCGTCATGATAGAATTGTGGAAGCCGTTGGCGGCGAACCCTCGGCACTGAGGCTTGGATCTCTGCACCCACAAGAAAGCAGGGTTAAGCCAGGGCTCAGCCAGACCAGGACAGCTCTCTCCAGCACCTGCCCCGGCTGGCTGCATCCCAAAGGCCCCAAAGCACAGGCTGCAGCCAGGGGTGGAGCTCCCTTGGGGTTACTGGCAGCATGCCAGACTTCAGGTACCAGGCTCCAGACACAGCCCTGCCCCCACTTTGCCAGCCTTGAGGGGAGGGCTTCCCCTCCACGCTGCAGAGCACCAGCTCTGCCCAGCTCTGGGGTCTGTTAGGCAGGGGCTGCTCCCCACCTGTGGCACTGTCCTTACCCCTGCAGATGCTGCCTTCAGGCTGTGCCTGCGAGGGATGTCTGGCTCCAGCTCCGAGACTTGGCTGAGCAGGGCCTCACTCTCCTCTTCTTCCTCCTCTTCCTCCTCCTCTGCCTGCAGCAGTACTTCGGCCGAGGGCACAAAGTCAGCATCCTGGGAGGGGTCATCACCATCTGTTTCCATCTCCTCTCCTTCCCTCCTGCGGCTACGGCGCTTCCTCTTGGGGCCATCGGCCTCCTGGTCTGGGACAGTTTCACTGGGCACCGGGGACTGGTATACAGATGACAGCTCCTGCGCCAGCTCCTGCAGGTACAGCAGGGCCCTAGAGGCAAAGGAGGTTGATGAGTGGGCAACGGGTAAAGGTGCCCCCAGCCCAGCCTATGCTTGGGGAAAGAGCAGGGCTGCCCTGGGGCCTTGAGGAGCCAGGCTCACATGTCTCCCTGGGCACCTAAGGCTCCTCCTGCCCAGGGAAGTGGCAGCTGAGCTAGGGTTGCTCTCGAGGAGGCAGAGCTGGGTGGCCTCTCTAATGACTGTGGACAGATACCCCGACTCCAACGTCCACCTTTTGAGGACCGGATCAGCACCAACCCCCTTAGCCAGCAGCACAGTCCTGGTGCAGCCCCAGCAGGGACATGCATACAAACGCAGTGCCGCACTGAGGATCTGCTGCTGCAGCTGCCCGGCAAGATTGTTGCATGCCCAGGGCACACAGCATAGCCCAGCGACACGGCCAGCCTGTGGGAATGTGTCGACACCTGCCTGCCCTGCTGCCACCCTCGCTCCCAGGGCAGAGCACCTGCATCCTGGCATTGCTGGGTACAGACAGCCCACCCCCCTGGCAAAGTGCCCGAGTCCTGGATAATCAGAGCTCCCAACTCCCTTGACACCCAAAGCAGCCTCTGCCTGTACTGCCCTGAAGTCTGTCCGGTGAACATCACTGTCAGGCAAAACCCGGGGAAAGATGCAATCTGAACCTGGAATGGCTGGGAGTTGGGGGGGACGCTGCCTACAGAGCACCCTCAAACAGCTGCACAAAACTTGGGCCAGGCGCATGCCAGTAGCCCTGTCCTAGGGCTGTACAAGGCCTGTAGCAGGAGGCACTGTCTCCTGTGGACGCACCACCGTGAGGGCTGGCTGTTCAGCCCGAATGCAGCAGCAAGCAGCTCCAGCCCTGGGTGGGGTGGGGCGGGGCAGGGTAGCTGGCCTGTTCGGGCAGACAGGCTGGCTCCCGCACATCTCACTCCAGCCAGCGTAACCAAGGGGAGTCTGGGGCACAAAGGCAATGGTAACGCTCTCAGCAGCCCCCGGCATTGCTCCCCACACCAGATCTTACACCTTGGCAGCTCGCCGCTTGGGGCGCCCACCCGGCGTGGTCTCCATGCCCTCAGGAACCTCGCTGTCCCCCAGCTGTGGTGTGCACAGAGGACCCTGTGACAGCTGCAGCAGCAGCAACTCCGCCTTGGATTTGCGGCCTCTCTTCCGCGGCACCTTCTCAGGGGGCTCCGGCCTGTTCTCAGGGGCTGCAGGGGCCTCACCGGGCTCCTCGGCCTTTGCCGGGGCTGGGTGGGGGGGAGCACGCGGCTTCCTCCTGGGCTTCTGGCTCCGGGCGGGTCTCCTCCCGGGCGTGGCCGCTTCCGGGAGCCCCCCGGACTCGGCCGAGACGTCCCCATCCATCGCGGCGGGAACGGCGCCTGTGCGGGAAGAGGGGCCGGAGTTAGCAGCGCGGCACATGCGGGCCGCCCGCCAGCCCGGCGCCGCACGGGCAGGCCCCACACAGCTCTGCGGAGAGCAGCGTCACCCCCGCCAACGCCCGCCGCCTCTCGCCAGCCGGCCCAGGGCTGCCCCCGGGGCACGAGCCCTCCCCGGCGGGGGCCCCGGCTCAGCACCAACCCGGGGACGCGGCACAAGGCCTCCCGCTGCGGCCAAGCCGCCCCCGGTGTTGGCTGCTGCCGCGAGCAAGGAGGCACCGGGGCCGGGAGAGGGCGGCGCGGTACATACAGGGCGGCCGGAAGATCCTCGCTGCACCTGCTGCTTGGCCCCGGTGCCGCCCCCTCCCTCTTCCTCTTCGCCGGGACCGGCGCGTCCAAGATGGCGGCTCCACCGGCGCGCACTGATGATGTGAGACGCCTGTACGCCACTTCCGGCCCCGGCCCCGGCCCCGGCCCCGGCCCTCCTCCTTCCCAACGTGTGACGCTACCTACTCCGCGTGCTGGAAATGTAGGGCGAGGGCTCCAGGGCAGGGCCCGACCCCGGGGTCCCCGGGCGGAAAGCCCCTCTGTTGTGGGGCAAGCCCGCTGACCCCTGTATTTCCTGGGTCTTTCCTGGTAGGTGACCGAGGCAGGTAAAAGTCCTGGGCGAGGGGAGGGCTCTCTCCCCCCCTTCTCTCCCGGGAGTGGTGTGAGCGCACTTCCAGCCTCCCTTGCATGGTTCTCTGTAAGTAAGGACCTGGAAACTAGCCAGAAGTCTAGAGATGGGTACAGGCAGTTGCCTCTAGTAGTATCCTTGAATCCAGTATCGGCAAAGGCTCAAATTACTTTTGTTTGCTTAAAGTGTATTCCTCACCTCCTTGTACAGCCCCTCCCCTCCCCCCCATCAGTAGAGGCATGGAGTTACTGCGTGCCTGGCTGTGGTACTGGGAGAGGGGAGAAGCTAGTCTTCTGCTCCCTTTGTTGGGCTGCTGAAATTTCATAGTTGGTCGGGCCGGAAGGGACCTGAGCAGATCATCAAGTCCGACCCCCTGCCATGGCAGGAAAAAGTACTGGGGTCAAACGACCCCAGCAAGGTGTACATCTGACCTCCTCTTAAAAGACCCCCAGGGTAGGAGCCAGCACCACTTCTCTTGGAAGTTGGTTCCAGATCCTAGCCGCCCTGACCATGAAGTCGCACCTCCTGATACCTAGTCTGAATCTACCCTCTGCCAGCTTGTGACCGTTATTCCTGGTCACTCCTCGTCGTGCTTGGGGGAACAGGGACTCCCCCAATGCCTGCTGGTCCCCTCTGACTAGTTTGTAACAGGCCACTAGATCCCCCTTCAGCCTTCTCTTGTGGAGGCTGAACAGGTTCAGGTCCCGTCGCCTCTCCTCGTAGGGCCTGCCCTGCTGCCCCTGATCATGTGAGTGGCTTCCTCTGGACCCTCTCCATGCTGTCCACATCCCTCTTGAAGTGTGGTGCCCATAACTGGACACACAGTACTCCAGCTGCGGCCTGACCAGTGCCGCATAGAGTGGGAGGATCATCTCCTTGAACCTGCTTGAGATGCATCTGTGGATGCACGACAGAGTGCGGTTGGTCTTCCTGACTGCGTCCCCGCACTGCTGGCCCATGTTTATCTTGGCCTCAATGATGACTCCAAGATCCTCTTCTGCCTCTGCACTAACTAGAAGGGAGTTCCCCAGCCTGTAGGTATGGTGCTGGTTCTTCCTCCCCAGGTGCAGCACCCTGCACTTGTCAATGTTGAATCCCATCCTGTTCTCATCCACCCACCCCTGTAACCTGTCTAGGTCTGATTGCAGCCTATTCCTCCCTCTTAGCGTGCCCACATCCCCCCACATCTTAGTGTCATCAGCAAATTTGAACAGGGTGATTTTTACCCCCTTGTCCAAGTCACTGATGAAGATGTTGAACAGTGTGGGCCCGAGGACCGAGCCCTGGGGGACCCCAGTACCCACATCTCTCCAACTCGAAAATGACCTGTCCACCACCACTGTCTTGGTGTGGCCCTCCTGCTAGTTGGCGATCCATCTGACTGTGTGGGTGTCGACACCACAGTCCCCCAGTTTCTTAATGAGGACAGGGTGAGAGACAGTGTCAAAGGCCTTCCAAAAGTCCAGGAAGACCATGTCCACTGCTACCCCTGCGTCTAAGGATTTGGGGACCTGGTCGTAGAAGGCCACCAGGTTGGTCTGACAGGACCTGCTGCTAATGAAACCGTGTTGATTGCCCCTAAGCATAATCTCCCCTGCTGTCCCCTCGTGGACATGCACCAGAATAATTTTCTCAAAAAGGCTGCCCAGGATCGAGGTAAGACTAACTGGCCTATAGTTCCCCGGGTCCTCCTTCCTCCCCTTTTTGAAGATGGGGACCACGCTGGCCCTCTTCTAGTCCTCTGGCACCACACCAGAGCACCACAAGTGCTCGTACAGCTGTGCCAGGGGTCCTGCAATGACCTCAGCCAGACCCCTCAGCACTCGGGGGTGGAGATCGTCCGGACCAGCTGACCTGAATACATCCAGTCCCTCCAGACATTCCCTAACTAGTTCCTCGCTAACCCTTGGCCTGGGTATACTTCCCCTGGAGTTTAAAGGGGACCCAAAGTGGTGGTGGGGGGGACTGTTTCGGTCCCTGCTCAGGAAAATGGAGGCAAAGAAATTGTTAAATATGTTGGCTTTGTCGTCTGGCGTGACGACCAAATTTCCTGGTGTGTCCTGCAGGGGCCCCCCCATTACCCGGAACCTTCTTTTTGCCCCCTATGTGTTTAAAAAAGGACTTCTTGTTGTCCTTGATCCAGGTCGCTAGTCCCAGTCCCATCTCCACCTTGGCCTTCCT
>NC_143395.1:425930579-425983860 GCF_052110815.1 Crocodylus siamensis | reverse complement strand
GGCTGGGATCTGTTAGGTCTACACACAGCAAAGCAGAGTACTATTGAGATTAGCTTGTCAGTGTAACACCGGATGGATGGAGGAGCAAAGAAGGACAACGATGTGCCACAAGGCTGGAAACACCCTTCTTGTTCGAGGAGAGCGTCTGTCTCCGGTGGCTTTGCTTATTAATGGAATTCAAGAGAACGTTTCTATTAGCCTGAGGGCTGCATGGCGAGCAGTCATGTTACCTGGTATATCTTGCATAGATGGTGCACGCTGCTGGCACGGCACACGACTCACTCCAAGGGACATCATATAACTTACCCAGCTCAGACAATGACTCTGTTTTAGAGACGCGTAGCACCTCCTCCACCACGTTCTGCTTCCCCGCACTTGGGATGAAGTTTCTGCCCCCACCGGTTTGCACTTGATCAGGGATGGTTCCTAATCCGGGCTCATTTCCACTTCTCTTGAGATGAAATGTGATTGAGCTGGTGCACGGTTAGATTTTGCCACGACATCAGGAGAGCGTGCCGCTGTGGCAACATAGCTGCCAATCTCGTGTAGACCTACGTGATCACTAAGCCCCTGTAGTACACCATATGGTGATGCAGCGCATTGCTATGTCACCGTAAGACGGGGTAGGCAATTATTTTGGGTGGAGCACTGCTTAGTGAGTTTTGGCAAGCCATCGAGGGTTGCATGACAGGCAGCCAGGGGCAGAAAAATATTCATAGAGTCACAGAATCACTGAGTGGGAAGGGACCTAGACAGATCATCGAGTCCGACCCCCCGCCACGGGCAGGAGGAGCACTGGGGTGGCAGGGGTCATAAGACCCCAGCCAGATGCCTGTCCAGTCTCCTCTTGAAGATCTCCAGGGAAGGTGAGAGCACCCCCTCTCTGGGGAGCCTGTTCCAGGCTCTGGCCACCCTTACCGTGAAGTAGTTCTTCCTAATATCCAACCTCAACCTGTCCTCCCGCAGCTTGTGGCCATTGTTCCTGGTGACTCCAAGGGGGCCCTGGTGAACAGACTGTCCCCGAGTCCCTGCTGCTGGCCCCTGATAAGGTTGTAGGCAGCCAAAAGATCCCCCCTCAGTCTCCTCTTGCGCAGACTGAAGAGATTCGGGTCCCTCAGCCTCTCCTCATAGGGCTGGCCACGGAGGCCCCCAACCACATGAGTGGCCTCCTCTGGACCCTCTCCAAGTTCCCCGCGTCCCTCTTGAAGTGCGGCGCCCAGGACTGGACACAGGACTCCAGCCGCGGCCTGACCAGCGCCGCATAGAGGGGGAGCAAGACCTCTCGGGACCTGTTAGTGATGCCCCTGTTGATGCAGGACAGGGTGGATGGTAGATTTGGACCTTTTTAGATTTGCTAAATCCAAGTTGTATAGCATAAGCTTGAAAACCTTCAGAAATGAAGCCCATACTCTTGTAAGCAAACAAAAAAGATTTAGAAGTAAAAAGGGTCCATACACACACACACACACACACACACACTCTCTCTCTCTCACTTACATACATTTAAGAGAGCTCAAAGATAAATAACTTGTTTTTTTTGATGGATCAACTGTCTCTCCCCTGATGTCGCCACATGCACCATCATTGCTTAGCGTTTGAAAGAACATAGTGATCCTCTGTTCATTTTTAACAGAAATGGGCAAAAGAATCAATGTTATTGCATTGCCCGTTATGTCTTGGACTACTGAAATGAACTGTAAGGCCTGGGGACATGTGAACGGGTAAGCTGGGAGAGACAAAGTTTGAGGCATAAATCTAGAGCACATCACATTACAACCACGGTGCACAAACAAATGAATTGTGCTAAGGAAGTGCAAATGAGCATGCACAGAGGGTGGGAATAGCAATAGTGGCCCAACAAAGCCTAGGAGTTAGGTTTTGTATACCAGGATCCTTTGTGGTGCTACCTGTCTCAGTGCAATGACAAGTATCTGCTTTAGACAAGAGCCTAGAAATCTCTGTGTTCAACTTCCACAGGCCAACAGTGAAAAATCCTGAGACTTATTCAGCAACTTCTTTCTAGGAGGGCACAGCAGTGCCATTTTTCAATCGACAAGGTCAGCAGCATGGATTGGTCCTATCTTGATCTCCTTAACATGCCACAGGTCAGTCATCACTAGAGCTGGCATCTCATCCCCAGATCACTGGAAAATCTTGGCTGCATTAATGACTAACCACCAGTCTTGCTGCGGGGAGCGGGATAAGTCTGTTAAGGAACTATTACCAGACCTGTGCATCATAATGGGGACAGCCTGCCCAAAGATGAGGTTACCCAGATGACAAAAAGGGATGGCTTCCTTTGGGACCATCTTTAGTTCACCTGAATGTCAACTCGGAGCCAGTACGTGATTATAACAGTACTGATGTGACCGTGGATCATGGATGCCCCTGCCTGTGGGAGGAAAAAGTGCTGGGGTCGTGCAACCCCCGCTAGGTGCTTGTCCAGTCTCCTCTTGCAGACCCCCAAGGTAGGGAGAGCATCACCCCCCTTCAAAGCCATTCCAGATCCTGGCAGCCCAAACCAAGAGGAAGGTCTTTCTGATGTTCAGCCTAAACCTCCCTCTATCAGCTTGTGGCTGTTGTTTCTGCCTATTCCACGGAGTGCACTGGTAAAGAGAGCATCTCCCCTATTCCCCGCTCCCCTGCCCCCAGTGAATTGGTATACTGCCACAAGATCCCCTCTCAGCCTTCTCCTGCAGAGGCTGAAAAGGTCCATGTCCCTCAGCCTTTCCTCATAAGGCCTTCCCTGCAGGCCCCTGACCATGTGAGTGGCCTCCTCTGGACCCTCTCCATGCTGTCCACATCCCTCCTGCAGTGTGGCGCCCAGAACTGGACGCAGTCCTCCAGCTGCGGCCTGACCAGTGCTGCATAGAGGGGGAGGATCACCTCCCTGGACCTGCTCAAGATGCACCGACTAATGCATGACAAAGTGTGGTTAGCTCTGCTAATTACTTCGTCACACTGACGACTCATTTTCATCTGGGAGTCGACAATGATTCTGAGATCTTTCTGCCCCTGCGCTGCTGAGAAGGTCGTCGCCCTGCCTACCGGTGTGGGTGACTCCCTCTCCCCAGGTGCAGCACCGTGCACTTGTCCTTGTTGAACTGCATCCTGTTGTGCCCTGCCCACTTCAGAGATTTCATAGATGTCATAGACATCAGGGCTGGAAGGGACCTCGGGAGATCATCGAGTCCAGCCCCCTGCCCAAAGGGCAGGAAGTCAGCTGGGGTCAGAGGATCCCAGCAAGATAAGCATCCAATTTACTCTTGAAGGTGTTCAATGTAGGCGCTTGAACCACCTCCGCTGGCAGACTGTTCCAGACCTTGGGGGCTCGGACAGGAAAGAAATTCTTCCTTATGTCCAGCCTGAAGCGGTCTTGCAGGAGTTTGTGACCATTCGACCTCGTCATCCCTCGGGGCGCTCTGGTGAACAGACGTTCCCCCAGATCCTGGTGGTCACCCCTGATAAACTTATAGGTGGCCATCAGATCACCCCGAGCCTACGCTTTTCCAGGCTAAAGAGTCCCACGGCTCTCAGCCTGTCGTCGTAACATCTGTTTTCCTGACCTCCGATCATGCACGTGGCTCTCCTCTGGACTCTCTCAAGCTTCTCCACATCCTTTTTGAATTGTGGAGCCCAAAACTGGATGCAGGACTCCAGCTGCGGCCTCACCAAGGCCGAGTACAAGGGGAGAATGACGTCCCGGGATCTGCTCGAGAAGCATCTATGGATGCACGCCAGCGTTTTGGTCGCTTTACTAGCCGCAGCATCGCATTGCAGGCTCATGTTCATCTTGTGGTCAATGATGACCCCCAAGTCTCTTTCTTCCATAGTGCTAGCCAGCGTAGCACTGCTGAGCCTATAAGGATGCTGCAGGTTTTTCCTCCCAAGGTGGAGAACCTGGCATTTATCAGTGTTAAACACCATGAGGTTCTCATCTGCCCATTTGCTGAGCTTGTCCAGGTCAGCCTGGATCACCCGCCTATCTTCTGGCGTGGATGCTTTGCCCCAAAGTTTGGTGTCATCGGCGAACTTGGCCAGTCCACTCCTGACTCCAATGTCCACATCGTTAATGAATGATGAACTTCTCCCACCTGTCCAGGTCCACCTGGATTCGGGTAATTGTTTTCATTCTTTCTGTTGTACAGGCTCCTCATGATTGTGTCCTGCTTTTATATCCATGCATCGGCATTCATTCTGAAAGATTACAAAGTGCTTCCCAGCATACAGACTGGACGTACCGCTGACCTTCGGCCACCCACGGCAGATACACAGACACGTAGCACACCTGATAACTATGGCTTGGGGAGAAGAATGAGGGGGAAGACGGAAAGACATTATCCTGGGGACGGGTCTGAAATGCCTGGACAGCCTCTCTAGGAGTGAAGGAATCGTTCTGAATGACGGGCACAGCAAGTGACGGGGGAACCACAAGACTTGCAGCCATATGTCCTTGGGGGATGGGCAAGTTAAAAAGAAAAAGCGAGGATTATTAACTTAACTTCATTTCATCTTCTTTATTCTGTGTCCTCTGAGCTGAGATATGTTGAACAAAGTTTCAGGAAGGCTAAACAGTGGTGAAGATTTCTGTGTTTTGCTTTTACATTAGAGGCAGGACAAAACACTTACTGCACTGCAGGGAAAAGACCTTCTAGTAACCACTATCCTGGTCATCTGTTCTCATGTGAGCAATGGTCTGAATTACCATGGGGGTGGGACATGGATGGAGGGAAGCAGCCCGTGCCGCAGCAACCTGGAGGGCAGGAGTCCGTGAAAAAACCTCTTGCCCAAACTGCTGGGAAATGTGAGAATCCCCCAGGATTAATAAAGTAGAGGTTTGTGCCTAGGCAACCCTGAGCGGACGAGGAATTAGAAATGCCTGCCTAGGAAACCATATTTGTCCGTCTTCTACTGAAATTCTCTGGCAATAGCTCATGAATGAATACTGTTTTCCCTTTAATGGCCCATAGCCTAATTTTGATAACTGGTAGATAGATGCGTGGATCTTGAGGTGGTGCAGGGTCACTTGGAGGAACTGGATGCCTTTAAGTCGGCAGGCCCAGATGAGCTCCATCCGAGGGTACTGAAGGCACTGGCCGACATCATTGCAGAGCCACTGGCGGGAATATTTGAACGCTCGTGGCGCACGGGTCAAGTCCCGGAGGACTGGAAAAGGGCCAATGTGGTTCCCATTTTCAAGAAGGGGAGGAAGGAGGACCCGGGTAACTATAGGCCAGTCAGTCTCACCTCCATCCTTGGCAAAGTCTTTGAAAAAATCATCAAGGCTCACATTTGTGAGAGCCCGGCAGGACAAGTTATACTGAGGGGAAACCAGCACGGGTTCGTGGCAGGCAGATCGTGCCTGACCAATCTAGTCTCTTTTTATGACCAGGTCACAAAACGCCTCGACGCAGGAGGAGGGGTGGATGTCGTATACTTGGACTTCAGGAAGGCCTTTGATACGGTATCCCACCCCATACTGGTGCACAAGTTAAGGGGCTGTGACTTGGATGACTGCACAGTCCGGTGGGTGGAGAATTGGCTGGAGGGTCGCACCCAGAGAGTTGTGGTGGATGGGTCGGTTTTGACCTGGAAGAGTGTGGGCAGTGGGGTCCCGCAGGGCTCGGTGCTTGGACCGATACTCTTTAATGTCTTCATCAGCGACTTGGACGAGGGGGTGAAATGTACTCTGTCCAAGTTTGCAGATGACACTAAGCTATGGGGCGAAGTGGACACGCCGGAGGGCAGGGAACAGCTGCAAGCAGACCTGGACAGGTTAGACAAGTGGGCAGAAAACAACAGAATGCAGTTCAACAAGGAGAAGTGCAAAGTGCTGCATCTAGGGAGGAAAAATGTCCAGCATACCTACAGCCTAGGAAATGACCTGCTGGGTGGCACGGAAGTGGAAAGGGATCTTGGAGTCCTAGTAGACTCCAAGATGAACATGAGTCGGCAGTGTGACGAAACCATCAGAAAAGCCAATGGCACTTTATCGTGCATCAGCAGATGCATGACAAATAGGTCCAAGGAGGTGATACTTCCCCTCTATCGGGCGCTGGTCAGACCGCAGCTGGAGTACTGCGTGCAATTCTGGGCGCCGCACTTCAAGAAGGATGCGGATAACCTGGAGAGGGTCCAGAGAAGGGCCACTCGTATGGTTAAGGGCCTGCAGGCCAAGCCCTACGAGGAGAGATTAGAGGAACTGGACCTTTTCAGCCTCCGCAAGAGAAGGTTGAGAGGCGACCTGGTGGCTGCCTATAAGTTCATCAGGGGGGCACAGAAGGGAATTGGTGAGTATTTATTCACCAAGGCGCCCCCGGGGGTTACAAGAAATAATGGCCACAAGCTAGAGGAGAGCAGATTTAGACTGGATATTAGGAGGAACTTCTTCACAGTTCGAGTGGCCAGGGTCTGGAACGGGCTCCCAAGGGAGGTGGTGCTCTCCCCTACGCTGGGGGTATTCAAGCAAAGGCTAGATGTGTATCTGGCTGGGGTAATGTAGGCCCAGCACTCTTTCCTGCTTATGCAGGGGGTCGGACTCGATGATCTGTTGAGGTCCCTTCCGACCCTGGCATCTATGAATCTATGAATCTATGAATCTATGAAATGTATCATGCTTAAGACTAAAAGCAGTAAAAAGAAAGCTGAAGAAATGTATACAGAAGGTGAGCACAATCCTGCTGAATGCATGTGTTACTGCACCCCCGGGGTCACAGTCGGGGCGGCCAGGATCTGGAGCCAGCTGCCAAGGGAAGTGGTGCTGGCTCCTACCTGGGGGCCTTTGCGAGGAGGCTGGATAACTACCTCGCTGGGGTCATATGAGCTTACACTTACCGGGGTCGTATAAGCCTCCTTCTATAACCCCCTAAGGTAGGAGCCAGCGACAGGAGTGTTTGATCACACCACTGCTCGTTTCCTCACCGCTCATCGTGAAGGTCTGCTGACCGCTGCGTTCGTCAATTAACACCTGCATCTATCAAATAGGCAAGGCAAAAAGACAATATGAGAATGAGAATTGGCATCTCTCTTTGATCGACCTCCCTCCATCTCCAAAGCATCCCATGTTTGTGTACCGGGACAAGAGACTACCCAGTCTTCTGGAGCCGTACGAAAGGAATATCGCAGAGCAAGTGGAAAGCACAACCAGTCATTCCTGGTTACTTTACATACAAATCCCCCATTTGACTTTAAACCAGTGCATAGAGGAGGAGGCAGGCAGATGTTACAGCCATTCGTTACCACACGAGACGTGGGGCAGAGGGGACGGCGTCGCGGCTTATGGCTCAAACCGCCCTGTCGAGGTCTCAAATCCTTCTTCCCATCTCGGTCGGCAGTGCCTTCTTCCGCCTCTCATGCCAGTGACTCGACTCCCATCCTGACCCCTAAAGTTTCCTGTCCCGCACTGCTTGCTCAGCATCCTGACCACCTCTTACCTTCGACCACGTGCTCTAGGGCAGGGGCGGGCAATTATTTCGGGTGGAGGGCCGCTTACTGAGTCTTGGCAAGCCATCGAGGGCCACAAGACAGGCAGCCAGGGGCAGATAAATGTTAATTTTCCACATTTTTTTAGGGGCTCCGCGGGCCAGACAGAATGGCCTGGCGGGCCGCATCCAGCCCGCAGGCTACGTTTTGCCCTCTCCTGCTCTAGGGACAGGGATTTTCTCTCCCTACCCACTCGTAAGAAGCCAAAAGCTTTCCTCCTGGCACTGCTGCTGTTTGCTGTCTGGCAGCTGCCCTGATGAAATACGTTCAGCGTCTCGTGTGCATGCACCCACAGAGGACCGGCCGATGTACCTCTGCAGCATTCACACCGGTATCTGTTCAGCAGCATGAGCACGCCTTTGAAGGAGGTTTGTCCAGACCTGTGGGGTGGCCGACAGCACACGAAATGAAGCTGCTTTAAAGTGTTCTTGCCTGTTGCCATGAACAGACGATACCCTGAATGTCACCTGCATGCAGCAGAGCCCCGCGCTCCGGCCCGGCCAGGACGGGGGCAGCTGGGGCCCTTCGGGCAGGGCTGGGAGCCGTGGCTGGGGAGTGTGGGACACTGGGGTGGCGGGGATGGTGCGTTGGAAATGGGGGACACTGGCAGCGCCAGGGGGCTGTGGGTCTGGAGTGAGGGGCAGCACCAGGGACTGGGGGGGCAGGGTACTGCAGTTTGGGGCTGAGGGGCACTGGCAGGGCTGGGGTCAGTGGGTTGGGAGTGAGGGGCAGCAGCATGGGCAGGGACAGGGCACTGGCATGTCACTGCCCCCACACTGTCATATTCCCCCTGCCCGCCCCCCCCACGTGACAGGTGTCCTTTTTTTGAACCTGGAAATATGGTAACCCTAAAGCAACATCGTGCATGCATGTGTGCACGTCTCTATGAGTGTGTGCATGCATGTGCGTGCGTGCATGTCTTGGTGTGTGCATGCACGTCTATGCATGCATGCACGAGTGTGTGCTTGCATGTGTCTGTGTGCATTCATGTGTGTTCATGTGTGCATGTGTCTGTGTGTGCGCGCATGTATCTGAATGTCTGTGAATGCATATCTGTGTGTGTGTGTACATGTGTGTGTGCATGTGCATGTTTCTGCGTGCGCACCTCTGCATGTGTGCGTGCCTGTCTGTGCGTGTGTGTCTGTGTTCATAGGAGTAAGTGTATTTGTGTCTGTGTGTCCATGTGCAGAGAGTGAGTGTGTAGAGTGCGTGCCTGTCTGCATGTGTACGTGTTTCTGTCCATGTGTGCATGTGTGCATGCATCTGTATTCATGGCATGGTGAGTGTGTTTATATATCCATGTGCAGAGTGAGTGAGTAGAGTGCACACCCAGCTCTGTCTGTGCATGCGTGTGTCTGTGCATGCATGTGTGCACACGAGTGTATGTGTTTGTGTTCATGGCAGGGAGAATATGTTTGTGTCTGAGTGCCCACGTGCAGAGGGATGGTGAGTCACGAAGGACGCGTGTGCTCCCGCAGACGTCACTGGCGCTGCCGGCAGAGGGGGACGAGCGCTGACCAGGGGTCGGCGGCCACCCGCAGATGCTGCCGGCAGTGTCGGTGGTGCCTTTTTGTAGGGGCTGCGCCGCCACGCTCAGGGAGTACATGTGTACCTATGTGCACCCACTGCACTTCGCCCCTGTGGTGAGTAGAGTGTGCGCCTGTCTGTGTACACGCTTGTGTGTGTGTGTGTATTGAGCCATAATGGGGGGCGGGGAGGTAGACAGCAGGGAGAAGAGGGGGCATGTGCCCCCCACCGCCAGCCCAGCAGGGTCTCCCCAGCCTCCCCTGCCAGCACCAGGAGGGGAAGGACGCCCATCACCCCACTGTAGCTCAGCGCCCCAATACACATTAATCCGCCGGGGGGTAGGAACAGACCTCAACCCAGAACCTGTCATTCTTGACGAGCAATTTGCTAGTACTATCTGTAAATGTGCAAGTTAAACATTTCATTAAAAAATCTGTTTCCTGACAAATAGGGAAAGCGCACGAGTGTTCATGTTTCCTTGGACGTTTCAATAGGAAATATCTCGTCCAACTCTTGGAGTCTGCACGTGCCATTCACATCTACCTGATAGAGGCATTTTTGCCAGACATTTCATTGTACCTGGCACTTAAAAAAACACACACGAAATGGCAGATATACACAGTGGCAATTGTTGTATATCTTGACTTCAAAAAAGCCTTTGATCTGGTATCCCACAATCACCTCTTGGCCAAACTGACCAGCTGCGATGCTGACATCACCACGATCCGCTGGCTGGGGGACTGGCTCCACGGTCAGACCCAGAGGGTGGTGGTCGGCGGGAGCCAATTGTCTTGGTGTGCTGCGACCAGTGGGGTCCCACAAGGCTCTGTCCTTAGACCCGTACTATTTAACATCTTCATCAATGATGTGGACATTAGTGTCAGAAGTGGACTGGCCAAGTTCGCTGACGACACCAAACTTTGGGGTAAAGCATCTCTGAGTGGGAGGAGGTAGCTGCGTGGAGCCAGGTCGGGTCAAGCCCCCACCCAGGCCCCTACTTTACCCAGCCTCCCAGGGAGCCACGCGACTGGAGCTGCACAAACAGGCGCTTGGTCTCCCGGCGCGTGAGTTAGTGTGGAGTTCGTGCGGGAGGGGGCGAGCAGGAGGGCCCGAGACCCTGCCTGCGAACCCCCCAAGGTAGACAGTCTCAGCTGTAGCCAGCCTACCAGAGGCATGACAGATGGGCATGCGCTGCACCCCGAGGGTCCCCTCAGGCTCTGCGGCCCCCCCCGGGCACCTCAGAGACGGCCGCCCAGATGGAGCCCACGGTCCCGGGCTCCACGCAGACGTGGGCCCCTGGCTCTTGGCTGCGGGGGCTGCCTGTCCCTTTTTCAGGCTCTGGGGCCCGGGAGCATGGCCCCCTCCCCGTGCGGGGTCTGCTCCCTCCTGGGGTCTCTGGCGCACCAGCTGGAGGAGCTCCAGGCCACAGGCCAGAGACTGCGCGCCATCAGGGACTGCGAGCAGGAGATAGACTCCTACTGCCAGGCCCGTCTCCCCCGGGAGCCGCAGGGTCGACCACCGTTTCCCCCCAGCACAAAGGAGGACTCCAGGACCTCCTGCTCTGTCCAGTCAGGGGCATGGACCAAGGGGGTCAAGGGCCCCAAGGCCCGCCGCACCAAGGCCCCTGCCTGCCCCGCCGGAGCTTAGCAACAGGTTCGCGCCTCTTGCAGCTCCGGCAGAGCCCACGCAGTTGCCAGCTCCCGCAGGCAGCCCAGGCTCGACCGCAGCTACTGGCCCCACTCTCCCCAAGACGAAATGCAAGGTGTTTGTTGTGGGAGACTCCATCCTGCGGGGCACTGAGGGGCAATCTGCCGCCCCGACCCCTTAGCCCGGGAAGTCTGCTGCTTCCCGGGGGCCCGCATCCGAGACATTGCGGAGAGGATCCCGCAGCTCCTCCGGCCCACAGACCACTACCCCATGCTCCTTATTCATGTGGGCACCAACGACACGGCTCGGAGCACCCCCAGCCAGGTCATGAGGCGCTACAGGGGGGTGGGAGCGGGGCTTAGGGGTCTGGGAGCTCAGGTGCTGTTCTCGTCGATCCTCCCAGTCTCGGGCTATGGGCTGAGGAGGGAGAGGAGGATCCACAGACTCAACTAAAGACTGTGGCACTGGTGTCATCAGGAAGGCTTTGGCCTCCATGACCACAGCTTGCTCTTTGGCGAGAGAGGCAGCGAGCTGCTGGGAAGAGACGGCCTCCACCTCTCTCCCCTGGGGAGGAGGCTCTTCTCAGCCAGACGGGCTGACCTGCTCCACCGCTGGGGGACAGGGAGATTACCGCCACTGCTGGCCCGCTGAGCAACCCTTGCAAAGCCAGCAGGCCAAGGCACGTCAGGGAGCCCACCCTTGCCCCAGCCCTCGGGCAATCTGTGGGCAAGGCAAGAGCCCCCAAGGGCACACTTGCCTGCCTGGACACAAATCCCAGGAGCTTGGCCAACAAGCAGGACGAGCCCGTCCTCCAGCTCAGTGCAAATAATTATGATGCCATAGGGATAACAGAGACCTGGTGGGACTCCACCCATGACTGGACCTCGGGTACAGAGGGCTAGACCCTGTACAGGAGGGATCGTGTAGCTAGAAGGGGCAGGGGTGTAGCTCTCTATGTGAAGGAAAGCTACATGTCCCTGCAAGCTGATATTGGCCACCAGGGTGGATGACTGGAGACCCTCTGGGTTAAAATTCATGGGGAACACGGCACAGGGGACACAACGGTGGGAGTCTACTACAGACCTCCCACCCAAAGTCCTGAGCTTGACCATGGGGGTTCGCCCGGGAGCTGGCTGAGGCCGCTTGCTCCAGGGCAATGGTGGTCATGGCTGACTTCAGTTACCTGGAGATCTCCTGGGAGGATCACTCAGCAAAATCTGAGCGGTTGCAAAGCTTCCTTTCGTGCGTGGATGACCTCGACCTGACTCAAGAAGTCTATGGGCCAACGAGAGGCAAAGCGCTGCTCGACCTGGTACTGGCTACGGGGGACGACCTAATCGGCGACCTAGTGATCGATGGGAAGCCGGGTGACAGCGACCACGAGCTGATCACCTTCACCATCCGCCATAAAACTGGCAAGTCACTCAGCAACACGGAAGTCCTTGACTTCAGAAAAGCCGACTTTGACAAGCTCAGGAAGCTTGTCAGTCAGGCCCTGAGGGACCTAGACCCCAGGGAGAGGAGAGTTCAAGAAGAGTGGCTGCTCCTCAAGGGAGCGATCCTCAGATGCACAAGCTAAGTCTATTCCATCTCGGAGGAAAGGCAGCAAGAGGGCTCAGCAGCCCCCCTGGCTCTCCAGGGACCTAGCAGGCCTCCTAAGACTAAAAAGAAAAACCTACAAAGGATGGAGGATGGGCTTCATCGCCAAAGAGGATTATTCTGCACTGGTCCAGTCCTGCAGGGACCAAACCAGGAAAGCCAAGGCTGCAACTGAACTCCAACTAGCTTCCACCATCAAGGACAACAAAAAGTCCTTTTTCAGATACGTGGGGAGCCGGAGGAAAAGCAAGGGCAATGTTGGACCCCTGCTAAACCAGATGGGGCAACTGACAACTGACGCCCAGGAAAAAGCCAACCTATTAAATAGGTATTTTGCATCGGTCTTTCATCAGTCCCACGGGACGCCCATGCCTGCTATGGGACAGGGAGATCTGGGTGAGGGGGATCCCCTACCCTCCATCAATGCTGACCTCGTGAAGGAACACCTTGAGAAGCTGGATACCTTCAAGTCAGCCGGCCCTGACAACCTGCACCCAAGGGTACTCAAGGAGCTGGCGAGCGTCATAGCCCAGCCCCTGGCACAGGTCTTCGAGAGCTCCTGGCGCTCTGGTGTCGTGCCCCAGGACTGGAAGAAGGCCAATGTGGTGCCGATCTTCAAGAAAGGGAGGAGAGTGGATCTGGCTAACTACAGGCCCATTAGCCTGACTTCTATCCTGGGGAAGATCTTAGAAAAGTTTATTAAGGAGGCCATCCTTGAGGAACTGGCCCAGGCTAACATCGTAAGGGATAGCCAGCACGGGTTTGTTGCGGGTAGGTCTTGTTTGACCAATCTCATTTTCTTCTACGACCAGGTGACCTATCACCTAGACAAGGGAGAAGAGATTGATGTCATATATCTTGACTTCAAAAAAGCTTTTGATCTGGTATCCCATGATCACCTCTTGGCCAAACTGCCCAGTTGTGGCCTTGGCTCCACCACGATCCGCTGGCTGGGAAATTGGCTCCGTGGTCAGACCCAGAGGGTTGTGATTGATGGCAGTCACTCATCGTGGTGCCCTGTGACCAGTGGGGTCCCTCAAGGCTCTGTCCTGGGACCCATCCTGTTCAACATCTTCATTAACGATGTGGACATTGGAGTCAGGAGTGGACTGGCCAAGTTCGCCGATGACACCAAACTTTGGGGCAAAGCATCCACGCCAGAAGATAGGCGGGTGATCCAGGCTGACCTGGACAAGCTCAGCAAATGGGCAGACGAGAACCTCATGGTGTTTAACACCGAAAAATGCAAGGGTCTCCACCTTGGGAGGAAAAACCTGCAGCTTCCTTATAGGCTCGGCAGTGCTACGCTGTTTAGCACTACAGAAGAAAAAGACTCGGGGGTCATCATTGACCACAAGATGAACATGAGCCTGCAATGCGATGCTGCGGCTAGTAAAGCGACCAAAACGCTGGCGTGCATCCATAGATGCTTCTCGAGCAAATCCCGGGACATCATTCTCCCCTTGTACTCGGCCTTGGTGAGGCCGCAGCTGGAGTCCTGCGTCCAGTTTTGGGCTCCACAATTCAAAAAGGATGTGGAGAAGCTTGAGAGAGTCCAGAGGAGAGCCATGCGCATGATCAGAGGTCAGGAAAGCAGATCTTACGATGACAGGCTGAGAGCCATGGGACTCTTTAGCCTGGAAAAGCGCAGGCTCAGGGGTGATCTGATGGCCACCTATAAGTTTCTCAGGGGTGACCACCAGGATCTGGGGGAACGTCTGTTCACCAGAGCGCCCCAAGGGATGACGAGGTCGAACGGTCACAAACTCCTGCAAGACCGTTTCAGGCTGGACATAAGGAAGAATTTCTTTCCTGTCCGAGCCCCCAAGGGCTGGAAGAGTCTGCCAGCGGAGGTGGTTCAAGCACCTACATTGAACACCTTCAAGAGTAAATTGGACGCTTATCTTGCTGGGATCCTATGACCCCAGCTGACTTCCTGCCCTTTGGGCAGGGGCTGGACTCGATGATCTCCCGAGGTCCCTTCCAGCCCTGATGTCGATGAAATCTGTGAAATCTGCTGGGAAACTTGATGAGGCTAGTAGTTAAGGTAGTAATTAAGACAGTCTCCTGTGAAGTGGGAGATGTGGGTGTGTTGTTAGCCTTCTTGGCAACAAAAGCACACTGCTTACTCATATCCAGCTTCTTGTCCACTGTCCTCCCAGGTCCTTTTCTACAGAGCTGCAGGCCCCAGCCTGCCCCGGTGCAGGGGATCGTTCCCTCCTAAGTGCAGGACTTTGCACTTGTCGTTGTTGAGCCTCACAAGGTTTTCTTTTAGGTCCGAGCTCCAACTACACTAGGTCTCTGCATCCTAGCCCTACCCTCCAGTTTACCTGCTACTCCCCCCAGCTGGGTGTCATCTGCAGAACATGCCGCGGTCAGTCGTGAAGGCCGTAGCTGAGGAGCCTCCTGCGTGAGTGACCGGTGCCTCCTGAGTCCGGGGGCACCCACAGAAGCTGCCAACGGCGGTAGCCCTGCTAGGGGGGCACCAGCCCTACCGACAGCACCAGGGGGGCACGTGCACCCACATGCACCCTCTACCACTTGCCTGTGGTCTCCCGTGAAGTGGGACATGTAGGGTTGAATCCTCCAAGGCTGAGGAGAGCCTAAAATCCCCGACCCTCCATTCGCGGGTGAGCGTGCTAACCAGTAGGCTAGTGCACACATCACGAGCAGCACCGCCTGTTCCTCTCCCTCTCTACAGCGCTCCCCTCCGGAGAGGACTTCTGGTTCCCGCGTGTGGGGACGTGTCCAGCATACAGCCCTACGCCCCAGAGACGGGGCGCGTTCAGACACCCCAGGACTCAGCGGTTCCTGCTGGCGAGCTCCACGCGGCTTCCCGTTCAGCTCGGGGGTGCCTGGGCGTCACAGTCGGGAGGCAGCTAACTCCTAGCTGGCTGCAAGGGGAGCCTATAGTTGCCTAGCCCCACTTCTCTGAATTGCTGTCTGGGGCCAGGCACCTAATATTTAAGGAGGCCAAAACCAAATGGAAGGTGCCTAAGGAGCTAATTGGCAGTTTTGCCGTCATATCTTCAGGGACAGACTGGAAAGGAGCCAGTGACACTTGTCTTGCGTGGGGACGGTTTCTGGCGAGGCCAGCGATTCTCAGCCTGCGCGGTGCAGCACCCTGGGGTGCCTTCAGCTCCTTGCAAGGGTGCTGCAGGGTGCCTCGCAATGTTAATCTCGTTAGGTGTGGAAACATGGTTCACATGATAAATCCAGAGATTTGAAATACGGATCATATTGTTAGAACAGTCTGACTTGTGGTCTTTCTGAGCTCTTTGCCACAGAAGACTTGCTCTATTAGTTTTTGGTAGCCAAAAAAGGAGTGAAAGCAGAAAGGTGGCATTTTCTGAGGGGTGCCCTGAGCCTGGAAAAGGTGAGCACCACGGGGCTGGGGGAATGGTGAATCCCAGCCTTGATTTCAGGGCAGTGGATTTGAGCCCCAAGAACAACGGGTGGCAACAACTATTCCCAAGAATTTTCCCAGCTTAAAGAGATGAAGGAGCAAGGTGAGAGCTTGAGAGAGAGATGTGCTAGAGAATGACGCAGGGAGATGGGGAGAGCCGCTTTGCAGTCATGGGAACTAGCGAGTCAATTAACTAGTTAAAAACTGAAAGAAATGGCTACCTTTTAACTTTAAAAAGTTAAATTTTCAGCTGTCAACTTTTAGCTTTAACTAGTTCTAGAAAAAGGTTAACTTTAACTTGTTTTTCAAGTATAATTTCTAAGTTAAAAACATTGAACTCTGGCTTTCCCAGAGTTTTTCCTGACACAGGCGCTCTCTAGGACTTACAGGGAATGAGATTTCTTTACTGAAACTCTAGGACTTCTTGTGTGAGAGGCAGAGTAGCGCGCCTTCCCGGGAGAGACGGTCTGGTAAGAAGTCCACGTCCCAGAGCTCCTTTGCCCATGCCAGCATTTTCTGTGCGTTTGCAAAGTCAGCAGGCAACAAGCATCCCCGCACCTGCCCGCGGAGGCGGGGGCTTAGTTGTGCAAGGCGGGAGAGGAAAATTGTCAGATGTAAATTGTGCTGCCGTTCAAAAGCCTGTTCGGACAGTTTCTGCTGTGCAACGGAGCAGTCTTTTCCTCTTTTAAACTGATTTTCTCGTTTCAGTCTAATGTTCATTTCCAGACACTTCCATCATTTCCAACTCAGATTATGTCACAGCCTTTGTTACCCTTTGAGCAATAAAAATGGTGACAACAGAGGTTTTCTGTGGAAGCAGCTGGAATTTGTCACCTGGCTATGAACGTCTCCTCTCCGTTGTTCGGGACGCGCTGACTTTTACAGAGTACTTCACGTGGAGAGGGTGAGAAGGAGCTAACGTTGCACAGGTACCGGTGAAGCGTTGTCCTGAAACCTGTGCGACAAGTCTAACTTTGTCTTCAGGTAAAGCAGGGGACGCCTGAGTAAGTGAGCGTGGAAAAGAAACCCACCCGTTGCAGCTGGAAATGGAAAAGATGCTAAGAGGCAGCTCGCGGTGTTTCATGCATTTCTCACGAATCACCGTAACTTGTAACTCGCTACTCCCTTTTTAACTTATCTTGTAACTAGCTGAGAGTGGAAATACCTCACTTTTAACCGAACTCATGGTAATCGTGACGGTTGCTAACTTTTAACTTCAGTAGTCACGTGTTTCCTAGCCTTCTCCCGTGGCTGCTGCTCTGGGGACAGTGCCAAGCGCGGGAGCGGAGGCAGTAGCCGGGAAAGCCCGCTGGATGTCAGCCCAGCACCAGGAAAGCGAGGCAGATCTGCGGCGGCGAGAAACCGCGGGCCGCTCCGCCTGGACCGGGCCGGAGGAACGGCACGAGGGCGTGCGCTGCCGTGCAGGGGCTGGCGCCTCCGCGGCCCAAATCCCTGTCGCTGCCCGGGAGTGCGGGGAGGGCGCCGGGCCCGCACGCGTCCCCCGACACGGCTCTCGCAGTGCCGCGCAGATCAGGTCTGCGCCATCGCCCCCGCCCCGAGGCGAGGCGACGGAGGCACGTGGGGTGACATGACTTGACAAAGGTCGCATGCTTGCACGGGGAATGTGGCCAGGCTTTGACGTGCTGAGGCCAGCGCGCCTGCTGGGACTTCCCGCTGGAGGTCCCCTTCTAGCGGAGCGCGGCCCCCGCTCGGGGCCAGGCAGATCGCCATATGCAGGGTCAGGAAGAAATGTTCCCCCATGGCCGGGCTGTGGGGGTTTGCCTTCCTCGGAGCGCGGGGCACGGCCCCGACCCGGGGTCTCTGGAGTGAATATATAAAACCTTTCACAGGAGCAGGCTGTTGTCCACCGTGGTCCCCTGCTTTGCCTGTGGCGGGTTCAGGTGCGATGTCTTGCGTCGCGGTAGGGTTAAGTGTGCAATTTTCCTAAGAAGCTAGAGTAAGGGTTTGCATGGGATGGCGGGGTAGGGATGGCCCTGCGCCGGGCAGGGGTGGGACTGGAAGTGACCTCCGGAGCGGCCTGCCGGCCCCGCGTCTCTGTGACTGCGCGACCCCGCGATCCCGCGCGCCGCGGCGCCGTCTGCTCGATCAGCGCTGCTCAGGTTTTCTTGCCTCAGGACCCGTTTTTCAGCATCGGTAGCCAGCCCCGACCCAGTGCCCCTCTCTCCCGACCGGCCCCGGCGTGTGGGGCACGGCGCGGCCCAAGCAGCCCCTCGCAGGCGCCAGCTCTGCCAGCCCGCAAAGGAAAAGCCAGGTTTCCCACGGTTTTCTTTTGTACAGGAGGAACCGTTTCTTAAGTGTGAAGGTGACTCTTGCATGTACTTTGGGGTCGTGGTCCATGGGCTGAGAAGCGCTGTGCTGGATCTTGCCAGCGATAACACGGGCACACGTCCCAGCGCAGAGGGAGGCCGTTGCTCGGCTTGCTTATTCTTCCAGCGTAAGAAGAGGGCAAGAGGGAGGGAGGGAGGCCTCTGGTCGTACAGCTCTTCCCCAAACGCAACCGCTCATTTGGTGCTGGAGCAAGTCAAAGCTGGGCTCCTCTCCTCGCCTGTCCCTCCACGCAGACGAGTGCTTAGGGGGCTGTCCTTCTAAGACCTCGAGGCCTGAATTCACAGAAGTGACCAGGCGAGTGGCGTTGTTCACGTGGTGAGGGGGGTCCAGCACCGTCTCGCGAAGCGCGGCGGTCCGGCAGCACAACGTAAACGCCGGCCGCCGGCGTTCGCTGACTATCGGGAGCAGTTCGAAGTCACCCGTGTCCGCTCTCCTCCTCCGGCACCGACCTCCTCCCACAGCGAGCCCACCCTCCACGCGCGGCTGCACTTCGGCTGTTTCAGCTCACGCTGCCGTCGGCCCTCGGAGACCGCGCGTCCCTCCTGGCTGTCGGCCCAGGTCCCCCGCGTGCACGTCGCTCTGGGGGCATCGCTGCGCGTGCCGGCACCCACCGCACGCGGGTCACACCTCTCCTTCGTGGACCGTCTCGCTCGGCAGCCTTGGCACGCACTGAACATTGCAGCTGTTTAGCTGGTGTGGCTGGCTTGGCTCCCACAGACTACGGCTCCCCGGGTACTTTTCTGCAATGCTGAAATTGGTAGGTGTGGAAACTCACTGCCCTTGGGAAGCAAGCTTATTTATACGCCTAATTATGAATGCTTGTGTCTGACTTCAGCACCTATGTTTGAAAATCTTGGTCACAGTCGTTTGATCTCTCCTGGAAAAATCTTACAGAGTTTCCTAAGGAAGAAACCAGGGGGTGCTAATGAAATTATTCTGCGCTCTGTTCATCGGTTGCTACAACTTTTCTGCCGTTTTGGTAAGCCATCTTGTGCAAGGGAGATAGTGCTTCAGCCTGCAATGTCGTGGGATGGTTCGAACACCTGTAGCGATGTTCCTGTTTGTGCATTTACCCTCATAGAGGTTTCCCACAAAGGATGGCCTTTTGGGGGCCACGAGCACGCGGTGACAAGAGCGGTTAGATCCATTGGCCCTTGTCATCACAGAAAAATCAGGGGATTTGTGTTTTAAGGAAAAAGACAAAAAATAAAAAACTGGGCTTTCCATGTCATGAGAGGGAATCATTGTTATTCCTGGAGCTGTCAGGCAGGGACATGATCGAAGTGCTGCCCAAAACGCCCGTGGAGGCTCTCAAGGGGACCGTGTCCTATTACCTTCCCATGCTGTGAGCCAGAAGAGAGGAGCAAACGCTGAGGACGCCTGCGGCCAGCCCTAGCCCACGACGGCAGCTGCCCTGATCCCTGGAGCTCTGCCGTCGGCTCCCACGAAGCCCGATGACCCCGCGAGCTTCGCAGAACGGCGCGCGGAGCGTCGCATTAGTGGGGAAACGGCACTGTTGGGGGCTGGGGCATTTCCTTCCTGGCGAAAGCCACTTTTTGTCCCGGGGGCATGTAATGCGTGTGCTGCCAAGGCTGCCAGCTCTGGATTCTTCAGGCAGCCGCGCTTGGCATGAAACAGCGCCCTGCCCTTCCTCGCATCTCCCATGCATGACTTGCAGAGCACTTTACAAGTGCTCGCCTTGGCCTCACGCTGGCCCTGGCGTGTTATCACCCATCAGTGCGTTTCTCCGGCTCTGCCCTCCCCCTCCGCACCAGGCACTGGGCTCCCTTTGTCTCCCTACTTTGCCGCAAGGGCCTCACTGCTTCTGTAAATGCTCGAAGCCTGGTCCATCTCCCCCTTCCTCCAGACCTGCTGGAAAAGCTTTGCTGCCCTCACAAGTAAGCTTCCAGCTCGGGATCACATCGGCACACTCAGGTGGGCGGGGGATGCTCAGCCTCATCCTCCCCGAGACCCACCGCTGACCCGGGACAAGGCTGCAAGTACGGCAGAGAAGGACCTGAGGGTCATGCCGGGCCGCAGGCTGGATATGGACCAAGGACACGCGTGTTCTGGTTGCAAAGAAAGCCAGCGTCACCCCGGGTTGTGGTAACAGGAGCGTCGCTTGCAAAGGAAGGGCCCCGGGGAGGCCTCGCCTGGAGCGCTGCGGCCAGTTTTGAGCCCTGCACCTCATGAAGGACGTGGGCAGACGGGAGAGAGGCCGGTGCAGAGTGGCAGAGACAATTAGGGCTCTTGATGAGGAAAGGCTGAAAGAGCAATGCTTACTTAGTCTGGAGGAGAGAAGACTGAGCGGGGATTTGGCAATAGTCTGCAAATGCAGTACCTGGAGGGTGAATATAGAGGGGACGGAGAAGGGCTTTTGTCTGTGGCCACAAGGGACAGGATTAGGAGCAACGGCCTCAAGCTGCAGCGGAGGAAATGTGGGCTGGAGATCAGGAAGCCCTTTGTGGCCTGGCACTGGGAGAGACGACCTGGGGATGTTGCAGAATCTCTTCTGCTGGCGGTTTTCAAGAAGGGGTCGGACAGACACGCGGCTGGGGAGTTTTAGTCGTGCCGATGCTGCCTTGAGCAGGCGGCTGCACTAGATGACCTCGTGAGGACTTTTGCAGCCCAGCCTCCCTATGATGCGAAGGCCTGTATTGTAGGTTCGGCAGAAGTCAGGCACGTCAGCCCAAGCGAGCTATCCACAAAACCCAAGCCTCACCACCCGGGTGCCTGGCAAACCATAGGCACCCATAGCGCAGCCCGGCGCACGCAGCCCACTGTGTGCCCACCCCCGGTAGGTGCGCAGCCCACCGTAGCTGAGCTGGCTGTTTGGGTCTCTAACTCTTGCCTTCGCTTGGGAGCGCGGGGGGATTTCACCTCCACATCGACACTTCCTGATGGCCGGTTTAGGGCTCTTCCAGTTTAGCCTGCTGAGTGTTTTAAATCCCCATCGTACGCGCCGAGGTTGTCCGCACTGCGGTACTGACAGGTCTTGGCAAGGAGGGTCCTGCCCGCGTCCCACCCACCGGCGTGCTCCAAGCCTCGAACTTCATGCGTGAGGCTGCTCCAGGCTCGTCCCCAGGGGCTTTGTGGTTGAACCTGCTCAGCACCACCATGCCCACGGCTTGCTTTGGGTCTAGGCCTCACAAGCAAAATATAGGAAGCGAGACACCGGGGCGGCTACAACAGACGGGGGCACAAGGCGACGGCGGGACGGCTCTGACCGGGCTAGCAAGTGGTGCTCACGTGCGCTGCCTCACCACTGCCAAGCGCGTGCAGACGGCACGACTGGCGGGAGCTCGGAAGAGCAGAGGCTTGAAGGAGGGCAAGGGAGATTTATTACAAGAGCTTGTTCAGTGCAGAAGGGGTGTGTCGTGGGAGAAAGTGCAGCGGTGCGTGTGAGAAAAGGGAGCTGGCTCTCAGCACATCTTGTTGCTCTTCTCCTTTTGGTCCCAGCTACCGCAACCCTGTGTCAGAGCACGGCGCGCACCTCCCTCCACAACTATGAATTCCTCCCTCTGGCCTCCCCGGCTTTCCTCCCCATTGTCCGCCACCAACCTAGCAGCTACGCTGCACCAGAAATGCTCTCATCCCCATTTCATATCTGGATCGATGGAGGCACAGATCGGACTCCTGAGACAAACTCGGCCTGCTTGGGTGAAGGACTCAACGTCACGCCGAGCCACCTACCTGCTCTTCTGCATGCTGCTTTCCATATCGGGCTTTATGTGTGACTTGCTGGGCTACGGCCACCATATTTGGGGCCAGGAAGGAGTTTTCCCCCGTGGTCAAATTGGGAGAGACGGTGGGGGGTTTGCATCCCCTGTAGCGGGGGCACGGCCCTCTACCCGGGCTCTCTTGAGCATATCTTGCCAACATTTCAGAGAAGCGGGACGTTGGCTTCTGTGGCTCCCTGGCTTTACTTACGGCAGGCTGGGTCTGTGACGTGTCGGGGCTGATGGCAGTCTCACGAAGGGGTGCGATTAGGGATTGAGTGGGGCGGTCTGGACGGGGCCGATCCTGCCTCGGGCAGGGGGTGGGATAGATGTGACCCCTGGAGCGGCGTGCCAGCCCCGCGGCTCTGGGATTTTATGCTCCCGCTGGGTCTTGCTGGAAAGAGACGTGAAGGAGTGAGGCACAGTCCCGTTTTTTGCAACGATGCTCGTTCCTTTATTGTTGTAACTGTTGGTTCACTGCAGGGTGCTGGCCCTTTCTGTTCCTTTCCAGCAATAAGTCAGAGCTACATTACCGAGGATTGAAGAGGTGTCCATCCAAAGCCGGGGGGTGGGGGTGGGGGGTGAGGACCATGACCTCTCAGTATTGTATGTATAATATATATATATATATATATGTCCTGTATATTTATATGTATAGCGTGACAAGGATGGGCCACCATACAGTAAACTTTTGTTTTTGAATAAATCACCATAGCTACAGGCACAAAAATTTGGTCCTAACCAAGGCCCTCACCTTGTCAGCCAATCAGTCAGCAGATCAATCAGAAAAGAAAGCAAGGAAAGAAAAGAAAAACCAGACAAAAACCCCACGACCCACTAACCCGCTCTGGACTTTGCCCCCCGTACAGCCACTCACACTGAAGGTAAATGGATCCCTTGGCGACACACTTGTGCCCACCCGCGCACACCGACATACATTCATATGTAACTACATACGGCCCGACGTACGAGGAACAGCGAACAGTGGAAATCTACATCGGAGGCTGCTGCGGTGACGCAGCGAGGCTGCGGAAGGGCCCCAGCCCGTCGGCCCGAGGCGGAGGGAAGACCCCGCTGCTGACCCCCGGCTCTCCTCGGCACTGATCGGGACTGATGTGCAGCCTCCCTCGGGTCTTGTGCCAGGATCGTGAGGCTATTGGCGGCAGCAGCAGGTCGAGACCGAGCGCGCACGCGAGTTTTCCAGACGTACGCGCGTGAGAGACGCGTCGAAGCGGCACTTGGGCGTCGAAAGCAGCTCAGCCCAGCCCTGCACATGCAAATACACACGCACACATGTGCACGCACGCGCACACACCTGACTCAACACCAGCAACAGGGGCACTTTGCTGGCACCCTGGAAGCCAAACTTCAGAGCCGAAGCGTCTGCGTCCGGCGCCCGCCCCGGCAGCCCCCAGGAGGGGCATCGGAGGAAGCCGGCCGCGCCAGCTGGGGCGGTGCTCGCACAGGTCCCATCCTGCCCGCAATCCGGTCTGAAGTCAGCGCGGCTCTGGAAGTGCCCTCCCGGGGGCAATCGGGCTGCCCAAGGGGCCGCGGGGGCGCCGTCTCTGGAAGGGAAGGCTTGCCGGTCTGCACATCCTCCTCTGGCCAGAGACACGAGCGGGAGCACCGGGGTGGGCAGGAAGCGGTGGGCATCGGCGTGTCTACAGCCGGGGGTCAGGATCCGGACACCGGCCCGCGCTGGCGGGGTGTAACCGGGCGCTCGGGAGCCACGGGCGCCTGCGTTTGCCTGCAAGCACGTGTGCGTGGGCCGCCCGGGCAGCTCTTGTGCTCTCACGAAGGCCAGCAGCTCTCGCCGGGTGTGCCTGAAGCGTGGCGCGCAGCGAGGGCACGGCCGGCTTTCGCACACATGTCGGCGCGTGAGCAGGAGCCTCAGGGCAGGAGGTGGGACGGGCACTTCGCGCCCGTTTCTGCCGGGCCCCGCGGTAAAGGGATGGATAGACGCTCTCGCCCGGGCGAAGGGCCACGCGGAGAGCTGGTGCCCGTGGAGACGCGTCCGTCCCGTGGCCCTGGCTGGCCCTGCCGCGTGGCAGCCCTGTCCCTGCTTCCCGCACCCTCGCAAGGACTCCCATGAGGCGGCCTGTCATCGGCGCTTTATTTTCAGCCGGATGCGCTCCTCGCCCTGGCTCAGCGAGCCCCGCGCACGCCGCAGATCCGCGGGGCTGGCGTCCAGCTGGCGCGGCCGCGGCTGCCCCTCTCACGGCAGCCGCCTGCCCCAGTCGCCCGACCCAAGGCACCGCGATGCCCAGGACGCTCGTCCAGTCCGGAGGCCCCTTGCCGGCATGTCCTGGCGCGGCGGGCAGCTGTCCTCATCTTCACCAGGGGGACGTGACCAGGAGGGACCACAGGTCCCAGCCCGCAGCAGGCAAAGACGCGCTTAATCCAGGGTCTGCCGCGCCGCGGGGTGAAATGGCTTAGCAGGGGTTTGCTCTTCTGTCATCTCCTCAAGCCGAGCTCCGCACAAGGAGGGACTAATGCGCTTGCCGGGGTGAAAATGGACTTGGCAGTCAGCGGCCTGGTAGAAGACGAGGCGGCTGCCTTGCGTTACATGAGCAGGCAGCTCTCTCCCCTTTGCCGGCCCAGCGTGTTTTACCCCTTCTCCTCCGAGGAGGCTGCGGAGGAGCGAGGAGGGAAGGAATGAGGCTCTTTGGTACAACGGGTCTCGTGGCTCCAGAGGGGATGTTGTCCATCCACGGTACAGTTTCAGGTCCCGGGATGATGCTTTTAGGCAAACAGAACTTGTCGTGGGCCCTGGGAGAGGGGCTCCGTCCCCTCCACGCACGCCGTCTCCCACAGGGAGAAGAGTACGCGCGTGTCTCTGCCTTCAAGGCAAATGTGCCCAAGGAATGGACAAGTGGAAAGGATCCTCCCCAATCTAATGAGATGCTTCGTCCCCCCAGTAGGCCCTGCTACACCTCAGCCGGGTCTCCTGCCAGGGTGTCGTCCAGACCGAGCTCCGGTCTGTGCCCCGCGGATGGAAAGGGCAGGCCTGCCTGCTGCCGCAACGGCACCGGGAGGGAGGAAGGACCAAGAGCTTCTCGCCGGGCGCGGGGGACAGATGTGATGGCCTGTGACAGACAGAGGAGCCAAGACTTTCTGAGGTGACAGGGAAAAGAGGAGAGAGTATCCAAGGGGCAGAGGGAATGTGCTGTGGTGAGAGCGGAGCATGCCCTGGGTTTCAACAGCCGAGCAACTAGGAGGGCGAAGGCAGAGGCGAAGAGCGGCAGCATCGAGCATTGTCTTAGTCCCTGGGACCTGGCAAACCGCTTTGCGCTCTGCCTGTCCTCTCTCCAGCGACACGTCTGCAAGGCATCCCAAACCCATCATCCTCTGCCTCTGCTGGGGTACCCACCCCCCCACCCACCCCGTGTCCGGAAGGACCGCCGTCCTCAATGGCGATCGTGTTTGACTCACTGCTTGCCCTCTCTCCTCCACTCCCCTGCCACCTCCCTCTCCCATGCGTACCATGTAAGCGGCAACCCCGGGCCTGTGCCCAGGAGACCGAGGCTCTGGTGCTTCCCTGGCCCCACAGATCGATGCCTCAGTGCTTGTTACACAGACACCCCCCACCCCCACCCCCGGGGGTCTGGCTGCAGCCTCAGGGTACAGGGCTGGGCTCCTGCTGCCATGATGCTGACAGCCCTTGCGGAGCTGGTTTGGTGCCCGGGCTAGAGCAGGGCAGGAGGGGTTTGGAGGGCAGGAAGGGACCAGACGATGGGAGCGGGTGTCGGCAGGTGCGGAGAAAGGGACAAGAGGAGGGAGGGAGGGAGGGAAGTGGTGGCTAAAGTAGCAGTTGGGAATCCGAGGGTGAAGGACCGGACCCCCAGGAGCGCGTGGGCCGTGGTGGGCAGTGACCACAGGGACTCAGGTGTCTGTGTGGGGGGAGCTGTGGGGTGCCAGGATCAGGCCCTGTCACCCCCCAGGTGCAGACAGGGGTTGGGCTGGGTGGGACATGATCCTGGGGGCGCCTCCAGGGACACAGAGTCCAGCCCCGTGCTACTCCTGCTCAGAGAAGCACCACTCTACTTTCCAGCCTGCACTTGTCCTAGCCGGTTTCCCCAGCCCCGTCCTCCCCCAACGTTGCCCGTCCCCTTCCAGGGGACGTTCCCATCCCCCTCTCCAGTCCTGGGCTCCTGCGCTCCCAGGGTGTGCGGGGGCTGCAGTTGCATCCCCCCAGCCTTGTTCTCCATGACCAGACCCCCAAGCTGTCCGCGTGCTGCCCCGCCATGGGGTCGGCTCTGCCCCTGCCCAGCCCGGCAGCCCTCAGGCACCTGCTGCCTGGGGCTGTGACCCTGACCAGGGCCTGGATCTGTGTTTGTTTTAGGGTCCCACACTCTCCAGTTCATGTACGGCTGTGAGGTTGGTGAAGACGGCAGCACTGGAGGCTACGTGCAAGTTGGCTACGATGGGGTAGACTTCATCAGCTACGCCCTGGGAACACGCACCTGGGTAGCAGAAACAACCCGGGCCCGGGTCACCCAGCGCAGCTGGAATGAGGATATGGCCCGTCTTCAGATTACACAATGCTATCTGGAGGAGACCTGCGCTGCGTCGCTGTGGCAGGACCTGCAGCGCAGGGAGGCAGCACTGCAGAGCAGCAAGTCCCGGTGCCACGCCCAGGGCAGCACTGACCGGGGCATCATCCCCCTCCCCGGGGAAACCCCTGTGTCTGGGATGGCGAGTGCCGCATCTTGGTCCTGCCACTGGGCAAGGCCCCAGCACTGCTGCGGGACACGGTGCCCCTGGCCCTGCCCTGGTCAGGCCTCCCACGGGGTGTCCGTGCCCCGGCCGCCTGTCTGAGAACCAGAGATCAGCTGTATGGGACCCCGTTGCTGCAGCCCCGAGCCCAGCACAGCCGTGTTTCCTGTCCCGTGTGCTCCAGCCCAACACCGTCTGGTCCTGCCTGAAATGGGCACTGGAGCCAGTTTGTGTGGAACAATGCTGGGCTCCTGGCAGGGGTGCTAAGGGTCCCGCGGGGCGGTCACTCTAACAGAGGTCTCCTCCCACCTAGAGTGCCCCATGGCACAGGTGAGCCACAGGCTCTTGTCCCGGGATGGACGCACCGCCCTGTCCTGCAGGGTCCATGGCCGTCGTCTGGCTGAAGAACGGGGAGGCACAGCCCCAGGAGACGAGGACTTCATGGGTCCTTCCCAGCAGAGACGGGACCTGCCAGACCTGGGCCACCATCGAGATCGACCCGAGCAGCAACCACGACTACACCTGCCGCGTGGAGCACGTGAGCCTGGGTGCAGCCCTGAGAGTGCCCTGGGACAAAGGCAGGAACAGTGAGTGACCCCTGCCCAGGGAGGGGGGATGACTGCCCCTCGGCTAAGTGGGGAAGGAATTGGGGGGTTGGGGAAGGGGCACGGGGCCCATGCAGCGTTGGGGACAGGTCTGGGGGTTCCCCTTGCTCACAGGCCCCTTCCCTCATCTAGAGTCCGACCTGATGCCGATTGTGGGCATCGTGATCGGTGTCGGTGTGCCGGCATTGCCGGGGCAGGCGCAGGGGGTCACTGCTGCACTAAGTGCGGGGCAAAGCCCGTGGGGCGAGGCCATGCCCAGGCCGTGGGGCGGGGGGCAGGGAGGACTCATCACCGCCGTGCCTGGACCTGGGGGGACGGGGGATTCTCTGGTCCGCGCTCCCCCGGGGCGGCAGCAGCCAGGCCCCAGCATCTGTGCTGCGAGGCTGCCTTGCCGAGCCCCCAGCGTTGGACTAGGGGGCCAGCCAGGGCTGACGTGGGGGGCTAGCACGTTTAGGGGGTCCTGCCCTCCCCGTAGGTAGGAGCCAGGGGGTTAAGTAGGGAAGTCCCCCCACGCTTCCTCCGTGCAGCTGGAGGGTGACGCAGCTCGTGCGGGGCTGGGTCGTGGTGCGAGGTGGGGGCGCAGCCCCTGTCCTCCGGTGCCTGTGGGAGGTCATCCCCACAACTACTCCCCTCCAGCCCAGGCCAGCATGGTGGGGGGGCAGAGCTGAGTCCAGGCTGGTTCCAGCTGTGTCTGAGCAGGATCTGGGATGAACTGGATTCCCCCGGGTTTTAGTGGGGGTGGGGCAGAGGGTGTCGCAGGTTGGTGCTCCCTGGGGGGTGCTGGGGGTCTTCTCCCCATTTTCCCCCAACACTCTCCACACCCAAATTCTTTTCCCCCTCCACATCCCCAGGATCTTGCTCATCAAGGACGTGCCCTTCACTGAGGAAGACTGACGTTGCTGCTCGTACACGGAAAAAGGAAACAGCCGAAGAGCGGCGGTGCTGACACCGCGTGCTGCCATCGCCTGGGAGCATCCTCACTGCTCCCAGCCACACAGGCGTGCAGGCTGCCACCGCGGAGACATTTCTGGACACCTTGCACGCCCGGGTGGGGAGGGGAGGGCCCTGGCTGGTGTGACCACGCCTCAGGCATCTCTTTCCAGCCAGGCCAGTGTTATAATTTATGAGCCCAGCTTGCTTCCTTGGATTTCTCCCCTCCAGCTGCCCCCTGCCAGGGGCCTAACCACAGTGATGATATGAAGTGCACACAGATTTTGTGATGATGCAATAGTCCTTATAACTTATTGTCCCATTTTTACATTAACTTTTTAACATAAACACATCTTTTTGCATCAAGTACACTCGCATTAAGGTCTGGGATGGTTTTAAAACGGTATTTTTTTAGTGGAAGCAAAAATAAGAATGAATGGCTTTAATTACATGATTTCGATCGACAGACTGAAGATTAGGCTTGACAATACGAGGTTTTAGATTTACAGCTTTTTATTTGTTATTTTCATTCTGGCTGAAATGTATAGGTTTTCTTACTGACCTGTTTACGTTCGGTTTCATGGCGACGCACAGGACTTGTTTTGGATGTGACGCTGTAATGAGAGACGCCTGGAGAACTTTTCTTTGTATATTTAAGGTAAAATGTCCTCTTTTTTACCCTGCCTGGATTTTTTGGAGTAGTGTTATGTTTACAGTGTTTTTCTTTAATTTAGTAATTTAATTCAGTAAGACTTGACTTCTTTTCTTTCTTTTTGAATGATTTTTTATTACTGTCTGAACTTATGTCGGTGCTTGACTAGCAAGGAAAGTTCAGGCTAGACTTGGTTTTAAACATTTTTAAATGGTTGCACAGCATTTTCTAAATTTAAATTGCACAGCATTTTTAACTGGGATGAGTGAAGCTATGTTTGGGGTTTTTTATAGTAAACGAATAAATCAATAAATATCAGGCCTGCGTGAGGGACGCAGGTGCAGCCGCCCTGGCTCCACTCAGCTACTGGCCGTGGGGGCCATCTCCTCAGAGCCCGGCGCCCGTTCAACCTCTCACCGATACCAAGTCACACATGGTATTTCACAGCAGTAATTTAAACAATGTCCCAAACTCAAGGAAGACGGACACACAGGGAAAGGGGATCCCACCAGGTCCCTCCCGGCTCCCCTCTGCCCCGGGCAGGCTTTGTGGGGGCGAAGTCCCCGGGACCTGGAGCTGCAGGAGCTCTGCCAGTGCTGGCTGGAGCCCCAGCGCCGCAGCAAGGAGCAGGTCCTGGAGCTGGCGGTGCTGGAGCAGGTCCTGGCCCTCCTGCCCCAGGGGATGCGGAGGGATGCCTCCGTCCCAGCGGGGTCAGGTGAGGTGCTCCGCGCAGGACAGGGGCCTGGGCCCGGGGGCGTGAGGGGATTTGGAGGTTTTCTCAAGGCAAATGTTTGCGTTCCAAGCCACACCAGTCAAACCAATTTGATATCTGTGAGTCAGTCCAGAGCCATAAGTAGCCTTCCTACCGGCAAACATCTTCCACCCTGGGCTGGGGCTTCAGATGTTTCCAAATCCTTGGGCGGGCATCCTATGTGCAGGCCCAAGCCCGGAGGCATAGGGTTCAGATGCCCCCGAGTTTCACTTGCCCTCAGCCGTATGGCTGCAAGAGCAAGCTAGTGGGGAGTCCCCTGTAACCCGGGCGGTACGCCAAGAGGTCCCCCCTCTCCAACTGAAGGGATCAAAGCAGGTGCACAAGCACTGTGGGAGGTGTAGGGACTCTCCTCCCCCTGTAGAGCACAGCCAGACCACCAATGGGGATTTAATGATATACCTTTTAATGAGGGAACAATACCAGGAACATAAGAGGCATAAATCGGGGGGTACAGTGGACACTACAATGCCCCGAGGGGGCAGGATTCAACAAAGGTTAGACACTTACAATAATTGACAAAAGACAGTGTTAACAAAATATAAAACTCACACAGCAGAGCAAACAATACAGGCTGGTGAAATATAAAAAAGGCACAAAATACAAAATGTCAGGGGAACTATAGGGCCTAGGTACCTGGAGAGGGAGAAAACACAACAGCCCCTTTCCACAGCAAGATTTGCTTTTTGTCAGCACACTCACCCCAGCTGGGACTTGAATGCAGATCACCAAGGTGGTAGGGAGAAACAGTGCCACACTACCACTAGCACCAGTCCTGTTTGAGGCTGCGAGGGGTCGTGACCTTCCCGCAGCCCCAGCCTCGTGTCGAGCTGCCTGGCCTTTGACTGGAGGAGCTGGAAGCAGAGCTGGGAACCTCTCCGGTGGCTGCTCAGATCCTGGCTGGAGCAGGGGAGCCTCTCCTGCCGGCTGCAGCCTCTCACGGGCAATCCTGGAGCCCAGCGGGGCCTCTCCTGCCAGCCACACACCGCGCTGCTGAGGGTCCCACTGCTGCCTGCAGGTCCCACTCTTTCAGGCCCTTCTGGGGCAACTGCTCCCACCCCGCTGGCTCAGCTCTTGCCAGCTCTTTGAAGCTCCTTCCTTGGGGTCCCTCACTGGTCGCCCTGAGTCAGCCATGCTGCCCCCTTTATCCCCCTCCAGGTGACCCAAGGGGCCAATCAGGGGACACGGAGGGTGTGTCTCTGGGGCCTGACTGGTGAGGAAAGGGAATCCCAAGTCCTCCAATCATCTTTTGCCCCTTCAAAACCCTTGGGCCAGGTCACTGCCAGCCAGCCCGTAACACTCCCATTTCCATAAAGTGGACGTAAAGTCAAGATCTTCCTACTTGAGCAGCAAGTGGGAGGTTAACTATACATTACCTCTGCAGCTACTACCCTATGGCAGGAGAGCGGTTAACCCCAGCAACTAAGAAAACCGTCTTAGTGGTCACAGTATGGGGGTCTGAGTGCCTGGCCTGCATTTGCCGGGCGGGGATTAAGGGCTCCTGCCTTGAGAGGAGCTTCCCCGACCGCCCAAAGGACTGAGCCAATATTGCATGTAAAGACAGTGAAGGTGAGGAGTCCCTCTGCATGTTCGGTGACACCTGCCAGCGCCAGGCAATGCCCCCCGATTTACCCTGGCCCATGGAGACCAGGGGTCTCTTCAGCTGTTGAATTGGGGAAGTTGCGGGAGTTGATCCAGTTGGGCACAGCAGGGCAGGATGAGGTGCTGACCCAGCCCCGATGCATGGAGATGTGGGGGAGGACAATAAATCCTTTTTGACCTGGATGTGGCCATTTCAAATCCGCCGCTGGGGATGCCAGTGACAATAGGCAGACTGGTGGGATCTCTATGCGGCTGGGGACCCAGCAGGCAGGCCAGGCTCAGGCGAGGGATGTGATGGGGCCATGGCAGGTGGGAGCAGCATCTGGCTGCTGATGCTCAGTGTTGCTGCCACTGGGGCAGGGGGAAACTGAGTCTGCGGCTGCCCCAGTCCCACTGTGCGTCCCGGGTGGTGGGACTGGCTGCATGTGCCATGGCTTGGACTGCCCATCGTCTGTGGGATGGAAAGCTTCATGCTGTGGGCCAGATGCAGGACATAGGGTGTATTTTACACACCCCTGCAAATGTGGGGAAGAGCAAAGGAGAGGGAGATTCAGGAGAGAGCCAAACCACCCCTTTGCAAAAGATCTAGTGGTGCAAGAAAGACAAGCAGAGGTCCTGCTTACACTTGAACTCAGATTACTAGAGTCAGAGTCCAGGGTGCTGGCCATTACACCACAGAGCCAGGACTGGAGATGCTTCACAGCTACATGGAGAAGCCTTGCCGGAGGTCCCCTGCCCAGGGCAGCCAGTCCCCAAGACTCCCTGGGTGTCTGTGGGCAAGAGCTCCTCGGGCTGGTGAGGCAGTCCGACCCACGTCCACTCCTCCAACGGGGCCAGGCTTCAGACAGAGTCCTCTAGCCATCCGCCGAAGGGGAGGAATGGGGTATGCAGCGCTCCTTTCTCGCCCTCCAGCCATGGCGAGAGCAGCAGCAGCAACCAAAGCCTCAGCCTTCATGGGTGGTTTAGGGTTGAGCAAAGCTGTGTTTCATGCATTTGTCCTGGGTTTAGTTTTTGCCCCATGCTGGTCCTCTTCCTCTGTCTACTCTCTGGCACCCTCTCCTGCCTTTAGCTTTCCTTCCACAGACGCAGGTCACGAATTCCTCAGAAACCACCCAGGAAATATTAGATCCCATAGGTCAGCCCACAGAGCGAGTAAGGGAGCCTGAATGCCAGTCAAAGAATGACAAGGTTTTTTTGGAAAAGGTGGTATCTTTTATTAGACCAACTCAGATAGTTGGAAAAATTCTTCTTCTCAAGCTTTCAGGTTGAAATGCCCTTCATCAGGCTGAGGAAGCATCTGCAGTTGGTGTGTGCTCTTCTAGGATGGAGTGAATAGTAAAGAGGCGCAAGGCTGGTCTGCAGGCAAGAAAGCCAGTAGATGAAAGAGTGTGTGTGTGATGGGGATGGGGGTGTGTATGTATGGTGCAGAGTGTGGATGAGTGTGTGTATCTTTGTGTGTGTATTGGGATGTGGGGGTGGGGGTGTATCACAGAATTGAAGGGATGGACGGGACCTTAAAGATCATCAAGTCCGGTTCCCTGCCGTGGGCCGGATATTACTGGGCTCAGCTGAGCCTGATATGGTGTCTGTCCAGCCTCACCCTGAACACCTCCAGGCATGGTGAATGCACGACCTCTTCTGGGAGCGTGGTCCAGATTCTGGTGACCCTTACAGAGAAAAAGTTCTTTCTTGTGCCCAGCCTGAATTTACCCTCTATTAGCTTGTGCCCATTGGCTCGCCTCCTCCCGTGATGTGCCTTCCTGAAGAGTTGCTCCCCTAGATCTTGGTGCTCCCCTCTGATGTATTTGTGGGTGTCTATCAAGTCTCCTCTCAGCCTTCTCTTGCTTAGACTGAACAGGCCCAATTTCTGGAGTTCCTCCTAATACAACCTATCCTGCAGGCCCCTGGTTATATGGGTGGCACTTCTCTGCACCCTCTTAAGATTATCCACATCCTTTCTGAAGTGCAGTGCCCAGAACTGGATACACCACTCCAGCTGAGGCCTCAGCAACACCAAGTACCTCAGCAACACCGACTACAGCTGGAGTCCTGCGTCCAGTTTTGGGCTCCACAATTCCAAAAGGATGTGGAGAAGCTTGAGAGAGTCCAGAGGAGAGCCACGCGCATGATCAGAGGGCAGGAGAACAGACCTTATGATGAACGGCTGAGAGCCACGGAAAAGCGCAGGCTCAGGGGTGATCTGATGGCCACCTATAAGTTTCTCAGGGGTGACCACCAGGATCTGGGGGAACGTCTGTTCACCAGAGCACCCCAAGGGGATGACAAAATCAAACGGTCACAAACTCCGCCACGACCGATTCAGGCTGGATATAAGGAAAAACGTTACTGTCCGAGCCCCCAAGGTCTGGAATCGACTGCTGCCGGAGGCGGTTCAAGCACTCACTTTGAATTCCTTCAAGACACATTTGGATGCTTATCTTGATGGGATCCTATGATCCCTGCTGACCTCCTGCCCATGGGGCAGGGGGCTGGACTCGATGATCCTCCGGGGTCCCTTCCAGCCCAAACGTCTATGAAATCTATGAAGTCTATATAATCTATGAGTAGAGAGGGAGAAGCACCTCCCTGGGTCTACTGACCACACATCAGCTGATGCACGCCACACCTTTCCTTGCCCTGCTGGCAACCTCATTGCATTGCTGGCTTGTATTCATCTTGTGGTTGATCATGACCCCCATGTCCCATTCAGATGCTGTGCCAGCCAGTGGGCCACCAGCCATCATGTAGTTGTGGTGAAGGTTGTTCTTATCCAGATGAAGGACCCGGCACTTCTCCCTGTTCAACCTCATCTGTTCCCATTCTGCCCATGAATCCAGAATCTGTCAAGGTCATCCTGGGTCCTTACCCTCTCCTCTGACATGCCTGCATTTCCTAAGAGCTTGATATCATCTGCAAACTTAATCATTGAGCTTTCCACCTCATCTGCCAAGTCATTAATAAAGATGTTAAAGAGCACGGGCCCAAGCACTGATCCCTGGGGGACACCACTGTAGATGGCCCTCCGGGATGAGGTCATCCCATCAGTTACAACTCTGGGAGTGGCCAGTTGTCCACCCGCCTCACTGCAGACTGGTCCAGCCCAGGAGCCTCCAGTTTAGTCAAGAGACTCTCGTGGGAAACAGAATCAAAGGCTTTACTGAAGTCTAAATAAATGACATCAAGCTCATGTCCCTCATCCAGGTGGCTAACTACCTGGTCATAGAGGGACACAGCCATCATCTACCCTCATCAAAGCTGTGCCGGTTACTTCTTAATACCTATCAGTTATCAGCTTGTAGCTGATGGCCTCCTTTAGACAGCTTTCAAACATTTTTCTCAGGTCCGAAGTCAGACAGACTGGTGTGTATGGGTGCCCATACACGAATATGGAGACTACTCTAATGCACGGTAATTACAGTCGGTAAGAGCAGCTCGATTAATCGCACTCCAGCAACCTCCCATGTCTCATGCGCCAGCATCCCCACTCTGCAAAATGGTGGGGGCGGGGGGAAGGGCTATAACTAAAGCATGAGCTTGTTCAACAAGCTATAGTTCAAGCTCCCCACCATCATTTTGACATGTGAGGACCCTGATGCATAAGACACTGTGGCACTTTAATAATCTTTCCCCAACTGCTTCCACCACTTATCAGCTGCACACCGCTGTATGGACCATTGTAAAGACAAAACCCACATCAGAATGTCAAGATAGGGCGTCAATTTTTAAATGTCATTCACTGCAGTCATAAGTCAAAGACTGCCTGTATTTTTTTTTAAACCTCAAGAAATAAGTGAAAATTACCAACAGGAGCTTTTGTCAAGGACCACACTAAGTTATTAAGATGCATGAAATTATGACGCAGGGGCATTGCACTGGCTGGGAATTGAACCCAGGTCTCCTGCATGGGAAGCAGGAATTCTACCGTTGAACCACCAGTGCTTAAGAGTGCCTAGATTTCATAGACATTAGGGCTGGAAGGGACCTCGGGAGATCATCGAGTCCAGCCCCCCGCCCAAAGGGCAGGAAGTCAGCTGGGGTCATAGGATCCCAGCAAGATAAGCATCCAATTTGTTCTTGAAGGTGTTCAATGTAGGTGCTTGAGCCACCTCCGCTGGCAGACTGCTCCAGACCTTGGGGGCTCGGACAGGAAAGAAATTCTTCCTTATGTCCAGCCTGAAGCAGTCTTGCAGGAGTTTGTGACCGTTCGACCTCGTCATCCCTTGGGGCGCTCTGGTGAACAGACGTTCCCCCAGATCCTGGTGGTCACCCCGATAAACTTATAGGTGGCCATCAGATCACCCCTGAGCCTGCGCTTTTCCAGGCTAAAGAGTCCTGTGGCTCTCAGCCTGTCATCGTAAGATCTGTTTTCCTGACCTCTGATCATGCGCGTGGCTCTCCTCTGGACTCTCTCCAGCTTCTCCACATCCTTTTTGAATTGTGGAGCCCAAAACTGGACGCAGGATTCCAGCTGCGGCCTCACCAAGGCCGAGCACAAGGGGAGAATGACGTCCCGGGATTTGAAGGGATGGAAGCTTTTATGAAAGAAAAGGTGAAGGTGATCCTTTCCTTTGGGGGCACAGTGCCAGGATCAAGCCTAATCCTGGGTGGCGACAGCTATACCCCCAGGCTGGTGGGTGTGCTGCAGGAAGAGGGGTAGCCAGACGTGAGGCCCCCCAGGGAGGCTCTCTGAGCCTGGAAGGTGGTTGGGCACAGTGAGGTGGGTGGCTCAGCACAGGAGCACCCCCTGCTGGCCTGCCACACATGGTGGTTAAGGCGGGATCCAGCAACCTCCTGTATTGAAGGCATAATTTGGAGAAGGGAATAGAGTTACTGAACACCCTTGAGCAAACAATCTCTAATTTGGCATCAAGTCAACTGGACAGTGTAGCTAGGATGGCTGCTGAGTATGACAACATGGCAGTGCCCAACTTGAGAGAGCTGATGAAAGAGAGAAGCCTTCCAGGGAGGAAGGAGCAAAAGAGGGAAGACCTGATTAAGATCCTGTGTGATAATGACCAGGCCGCAAGATCACCCCCACGCTCCCATGCATCGGGGCGCCAAGGGGCTGTGCGCTGAGTGGCACCTCCGGAAATACCGCTGCAGCGAGAAGCTGAGGAGCGAGAGCACGAGTTCAAGCGCGAAGCAGACGGAGAGCGCGGAGAAGGAGGCCCAGCATCGGCACGAGAAGGAACAGCGTGACTGGAGTACTCCATGAGTCGCTGGAAGGTGGCAGGAGCCCCGCGTATCCCTTGGGGCATTCGCTCAAACTGAGAGAATCCCAAGGGGAAATACAAGCAGTCTTCTCTTGGCCCTCTTCCCGCAGAGGTATCTGGTAGGAGCCGCTGCGGAGGTCCAGTACAGAAAACCGTTTGCTCCCTTCTGAACCGTCCAAGCCTCCTGCCCGCGGGACAGTGTATTGGTGAGTGATGGTCTGGGCGTTCAAAGTCCGGCACTCAGTACACACACGGAGCTGGCCCTTCCTCTTCCAGTCGCGACAGGAGAGGCACAGCGGCTCTTCGATTCCGCGATGGCGGTGGCCCCCGAGCTCCTGCAGATGACGTCTTACTCCCCCCATCCCAGGGAGGGGAACGCGCGAAAGGGTCGTGGGTTGCTCAGACGAATGTGATGCTCCCCCCCGTCAGCCTCCCCCACACCCCGGCCATGCGGGGAGAAAACACGGGCTCGAGCCCCGAGTTTGTCCCTGAGCCGAGCTTTACAGGCTCAGGCACTGGAGAGCTCCCGAAGCAGAGCCTCGAAGGGTCAGTTGGAGGGGGCTTCCCTCCTGCTCAGGGCTCACCACTTCAGCTTCCTTTATCAAGGCCTCCTTCTGTCCTGGGTGGACCACAATATCTTTCAACCACTATCACTGTAACTGGGTCTTGGTTGAGCCCTTCTGTCTCGATCACGCCATCAGGGACCCTCAGCGCACCGGGTCTCTCTCCCCCAGTGGGGGTCTCCACACCAGCAGCTTATTTTTTTCACCCCTGTCAATCCAATTGCACACAGTAGGCAAAGCCCACTGGCCCTGGGGAGGGACTCGCTGGGGCTTTGCTCCAGAGAAGTGCAGGGTCCCCACAACCTCAGGGTGACCCATCGCTCTATGCTCCCACCGGTCATACGCCTCTGAGCACAAGGCATGCAGCGTCAACCGCTGTTGGTAATCTGGGCCAGCCTGGTGTTTACAGTAGCGAGCAAGAACCTGGAAAAGGCTGGAGTTGGTCCCTGCCATGAGAGCGGCCCCTTTCATCCACCCCAGACCAGGGCACACTACAGCGATGGTTGACACTTCTTCCTCCACCCCAGCTATTTCAGCAGGGAATTTTAGCCTCACATTCACATAACCCCTGGAAGGATATTGTTCCTGGCTTAAGCCACAAAGTCCCAACCCCGTAAGGGGAAGCAAAGGCCGGTGTCTCAGATGTTCCCCACAGAAGGATTCAAATAGGATGGTGACCTGGGACCCGCTGTCTAGAATGGCCCGGCACGGGCGACCATTCACCGTCACGGAGACCTCTTCACAGGGTCCCACTAGCCCCTTTGGCAGTGAATTTACTGAAAGTAATGTGCGGGAGTCTGTCTGGGTCCGGAGCGGAGCCGACTCCGTTGCTCTGCCCCTTTCTAGTTTCCCGCTGCCCAGCACCCTTTTAACCTTGCAAATACCAATTCAGGGTTCTCAGGCTGGGTGTGCTCCCGAGCCACGTGCCCTGGCTCCCCACATCTACAGCAGACCCCCGGGGCCCTAGAGCGGGTGTGGGGCCGAGGTCCTCCCAAGGCACGAGGAAGGGGCAAGGGCTGACCGCTGGGAGGGGTTCTGGACACGGCAGCTGCTAGTGCTGAAGCCACAGGCTCCCTCTCCACTCCCAACAAGGTGTCCTCATGGGGAGCCACCGTTAGCACCTGACCCATGGGTCCTCACCAAGGGGAAACATCCTCTGGGACCCACAAAGTCTCTCTGAGTCTGGATATCTCTTCCTCTTCACAAATTTCATAGACATTTTCATAGATTTCATAGACATTAGGGCTGGAAGGGACCTCGGGAGATCATCGAGTCCAGCCCCCCGCCCAAAGGGCAGGAAGTCAGCTGGGGTCATAGGATCCCAGCAAGATAAGCATCCAATTTACTCTTGAAGGTGTTCAATGTAGGTGCTTGAACCGCCTCCGCTGGCAGGCTGCTCCAGACCTTGGGGGCTCGGACAGGAAAGAAATTCTTCCTTATGTCCAGCCTGAAACGGTCTTGCAGGAGTTTGTGACCGGTCGACCTCGTCATCCTTTGGGGCGCTCTGGTGAACAGACGTTCCCCCAGATCCTGGGGGTCACCCCTGATAAACTTATAGGTGGCCATCAGATCACCCCTGAGCCTGCGCTTTTCCAGGCTAAAGAGTCCCATGGCTCTCAGCCTGTCGTCGTAAGATCTGTTTTCCTGACCTCTGATCATGCGCGTGGCTCTCCTCTGGACTCTCTCAAGCTTCTCCATGTCCTTTTTGAATTGTGGAGCCCAAAACTGGATGCAGGACTCCAGCTGCGGCCTCACCAAGGCCGAGTACAAGGGGAGAATGACGTCCCGGGATTTGCTCGAGAAGCATCTATGGATGCACGCCAGCGTTTTGGTCGCTTTACTAGCCGCAGCATCGCATTGGAGGCTCATGTTCATCTTGTGGTCAATGATGACCCCCAAGTCTTTTTCTTCTGTAGTGCTAACCAACGTAGCACTGCCGAGCCTATAAGGATGCTGCAGGTTTTTCCTCCCAAGGTGGAGGACTTTGCATTTTTTGGTGTTAAACACCATGAGGTTCTCGTCTGCCCATTTGCTGAGCTTGTCCAGGTCAGCCTGGATCACCCGCCTATCTTGTGGCGTGGATGCTTTGCCCCAAAGTTTGGTGTCATCGGCGAACTTGGCCAGTCTACTCCTGACTCCAATGTCCACATCGTTAATGAAGATGTTGAACAGGATGGGTCCCAGGACAGAGCCTTGAGGGACCCCACTGGTCACAGGGCACCACGACGAGTGACTGCCATCAATCACAACCCTCTGGGTCTGACCACAGAGCCAATTTCCCAGCCAGCGGATCGTGGTGGAGCCAAGGCCACAACTGGGCAGTTTGGCCAAGAGGTGATCATGGGATACCAGATCAAAAGCTTTTTTGGAGGAGGTGACTGAAGTCAGGGGAGCCATATCTGATGGGCATCAGAGACACTAAGTGCTCCTTGGGTCACCAGGCGTTGTAGCATGGGCTCTAAGCGAAGGACGTACGCTGAAAGTCTCTTGCCCTTGCGCTGGAAAGCTCCCAGCAATTCTTAGTACGCCCCCCCACTCCCTGTGGGTTGGCCAAAAGCATCCTGAAGGACCTGCACGCATTGCTGGGTGGTGATAGCAGGGCTCCGGAGTTTGGCAGTCCTCACAACCCCAACGGCAGGCTCCCTCAGGACCTCCAGCAGACGGCGTCGCTTATCCCCATCAGGTATTTGCCAAGTCAGTAAAGTTTCTTGAATATGGGAGAGCCGAGAGTCAAATCCTTCCTCCCCTGCAGGGAGTGGAAGGGTTCCCGAGAAACTCCAGAGTCTCTTACAGGCTGCCTGGTCGCTGGAGGAGTGGGTCACCTCCCGCAGAGTCTGCTGGAAAACCCCCACCCATTCCGGGGTAGCTTCAGTACCAGCAGCTCGCCCCCCCCCGCACAGTCCCATCCCTCCCGGAGGGTACGGCAGACTGGTCGGCATCGGACATGTCTCCTGGTGCCTCTCTCTCTGTCTCTACAGGGGTACACAGCACTTGAATAATATTCTAGCACCCACTACACAGGTATCCCAGATGAGCCCCCAAAAAGTAACCCAGGCGATACTCCAAGAGGTGCGCCCTCTCCAACTGAAGGGATCAGAGCAGGTGCACAAGCGCTGTGGGAGGTGCAGGGACTCTCCTCCCCTGTAGAGCAGAGGACTTAACCACATACCTTTTAATACTGGGAACATAAGAGGCATAAATCAGAGGTCATAGTGGACACTACAATGCCCCGAGGGGGCAGGATTCAGCCCACGCTGCCTCTTTTATCCCCCTACAGGTGACCCAAGGGGCCAATCAGGACGTGGGGGGGGGGGGGAGTCTCTGGGGCCTGATTGGTGCAGAAAGGGAATCCCAAGTCCTCCAATCATCTTTTGCCCTTTCGAAACCCCAGGGCTAAGTCACTGCCAGCCAGCCCGTCACATCCACAACAGCCAAGCCTCCTCCCTTGCAGCCAAGCACGGAGCAGGCACCGCAGCCTCTGCTGCCCCGTCCTCCCCCGGCCCAGAGCCCTGGGAGCGCGGCTGCCCCAAGCGCTTGCCTCCAGCATGCTCGGCACGGTCTTCCCATCCCAGGGGAAGCAGGCCTGCTGCCGCAGTGCCAGCACCTGGTCCTGGCCGATGGGGCATGGGATGGATGGATGTGGAGGAGAGCGGCGCTGGCCGCTGTGGTGTCTGCAGCCCGGGCAGAGCCTGGCCTGCACCGCAGGGGTGGCGCTCTGGGCTGGGACCCGAGTACTTGAGCACCCGCCATGGGGCAGCCCTGGGGAGATCGGCCCCAGCTGGGAGCCTTGGAAGGAGAGTTTGTGCCTGGCAGGATCTCAGTGCCTGGATCTCACCATTTCCCTTTGAGTAATATGGGACTCAGGACCCGCACGCCCTGCCCCAGGGAAGGCATCCCTCCCCGCCCCACACTGCTCTGCCCCGCGGGGAGGGATAAGTCTTCCCCCTCTCTCAGGGGAACAACCCCACACACCAACGCAGGCGGGACCCACGGCCCGGGCAGCAGCTCTGCAGAAAAGGACCGGGGGGGACAGGGGACAAGGAGCTGGACAGGAGCCGGCAGCGTGCCCTTGGTGCCAGGAAGGCGACCGGCATCCGGGCCTGCATCGGTGGAAGCGCTGCCAGCAGATCGAGGGCAGCGATTCTTCCCTCTATTCAGCACTGGGGAGGCCACATCTGGAGTCCTTGTCCAGCTGTGGCCCCCCCACTACAGAAAGGATGTGGACACATTGGACAGAGTCCAGCGGAGGGCAACAACAATGGTTGTGGGACAGGACTGGTGAGGAGAGGCTGAGGGAAATGAGCTGATTTAGTCTGAAGAGAAGAGTGCGGGGATTGAAGAGCAGCCTTCACCCCCCTGCCGGGCGGCTGCACAGAGGAGGGAGCTGGGCTGGTCTCAGTGGGGGCAGACGACAGGACAAGGAGCAATGGGCTCAAGCTGCAGCAAGGGAAGTTGAGGTTGGATATTAGGGAAAACTTTCACACAAGGAGGAAGGTGAGGCCCTGGCACAGGCTCCACAGGGGCGTGTCTATACCTGGTGCAGTTCCCGGATGCCCCTGACACCTGCCCCATCTCTGAGCAGAGGGTGACCTCACCGGAGCGTGCCAGGCCGCAGCCTCTTCACCGCCTTCCCCAGAAGCTCCTGCTGAGGCTCTGGCTAACATCTCCTCGCTTCTTTCCTTTTACACACTCCCTGTCTGCAACCCCACCGAGCCCTGGGACCTCCTAATCAAGCTTCTTCTGGCTGTGGACCTGAGCGGGAAGGAGGGTCTGGCTAGGAGCACCCGGGGACAGTGGGGCTGCTTTCCTGGCCTGCTCCATCCACATCTCTGGGCAGAGTCTCACCAGGCGATGTCTACTAACTGGATGCATTCGAGGGCCGGTGGGTACTGGCGGGGTCCTGCCCTGGAGCACTTCTTTTGAGCCCTGCTCCCTCCCTTAGGGCACATCACTGATCGCTTGGGACAACAAAGTGGCTCCCTTCATTAAGCAGGGTGCACAGCTCTACTTGCTGGGCTTTGCACCACGTTCTGGAAAGGCACGTTAAAGGCTTTCCTTGTTGGCCGTGGCCCACGCCCCCAGTGCACCTCCACCAGGCCCATGTCACACAGCAAAGCAGACACTGGAAGGGAGAGCGAGCTGGCTCTGACCAGGGGTTTCTCTCTCCCTTGCAGCCTCCAGCGCTGAGGGTCCCGGCAGGTCGCATACAGAGCCCATGCACCTCACTCCCCTGCTCAGTAGTGACTGATGTCCCTTTCCTCCAGGCCCATGTCCAGTCCCTTGTGAAGCTGCCTGAACTCTCAGCTCCCACCGCCTCGGGTGGCCACGAGCCCCCACCATACTGCCACACTGGCTGCAAAAGAAATGCCTGGTGTGCATTTTAAACTGAAGCCCTGCTCATTTCTTGCTGTGCCCCTTGCTCTTGCAGTGAGAGAGAGAGTCAATAATAATTCCCTAGTGACTTTCTCTTCACTGACCACCACATTTGGGGTCAGAAAGGCATTTTCCTCCATGGTCAAATTAGCGTGGACTGGGGTTTTTGCCTTCCTCTGTAGTGGGGGCACGGCCTCTACCTGGGATCTCTTGAGTGCAGACGGACGACATTTCATAGAAGCAGGACGCTGGGTGCTGCGGTCCCCGTGCTTTTGCTGTGGCAGGGTCAGGCGTGATGCCTGGTGTTGTGTCAGGGTTCATGGCACGCTTAAGTAGAGTGCAACTTATGGTTTATTTGGGGTGGTTTGGACAAGGCTGCTCCTGCCTTAGGCAGGGGAGTTGGACTAGATGTGACCTCGGGAGCTCCCTTCTCTGTCATTGTATGATTCAGGATTTTCTAAACTCTTCTCATGTCCCCCCTCAAACATCTTCTTTATGAGCTGAACGGGCCTGGCCTCGTTAGGGCAGCCCCTCCGCAGCACTCCTCACCTTTGGGATCCCGTCTCTGTGGGAGACCAGGTGGGCAAAACTTCCCCGGGCGCAGCCCGGTGCCTCCCCCACCGCCAGGGACAGATAGTTCCCCTGCTGTCCCCCAAAAGGGGCTGAGGTGGGATTGCCTGATCTCCCAGCTGCGCAGGGCTCCTCTCTCCTCTGGGGCTGGCTCAGCTGGGCCCTTCTGGGAGGAGACCCAGGGCTCTGGGCAGGCGTGAGCCAGGTGCGCTGGTGGCTCGAGATGCCCGAAGCTCTGGGCTCCCGGCTGGAGGTGTGAGGGGTCTGCGGGGGATTTGGACCCTGGGGGGTGCAGAGCTGCTGCTTTCCCATGCCCAGGTCCCACCCCAGGGAGGGGGGACGCTGTCCAAGGACTGTGCAGGAGCCAGGGTGGTGCCGGAGGGGGACCCGTGGCAGGCAGGCCACAGTGCCAGGTCTGAGCTCCTCCGGCACCAGCCCAGGCCGACCCCACTCTCCTTTGTTTCTCCCCAAAATCTCTGCTCAGTGACAACGTGATTAGGATGGGCCCAGCAGAGGAGACACACCTTTACCCTCTCTCTTTAGGTAACCTGAGCGGGCTACATTCCTGAGGGGGGGGGAACCTGCTCCCTCTGCCTACGGGACTGGCATCCGCTACCTGGGTGGGGGGCATCTACCTGGTGGGCTGGAGTCTGCCCGGCAACTGGTGATGTATTTCAAATTGGTTGGCCGAGAGCCAACAGGTGCTGGCCTCCACTAGACCAGGTGAATGAGGTCACAGGGGATTTATAAGTTAAGACTGCCCAGGAGGAGGGGGCAGCAGCCATGCAGGGGGCTCAGACTCAGAGGAGCTTGACCATCTGAAACTGGCTCTCCCCCATAACTCGTGAGCGAGGAACAGCCTGCCTCCAGAGGGAATCTCCAGGAGCCTCGGGATGACGCTTGTGAGTTACTCGAGATCTGGGGAGATATCGAGCTGGCAGTAACTCAGATGCGTGATCAAAAGGCTACCTCAGCCAGACTGTTTTGCTCTATGGGATTTCTGTGATATTGCTCTGTCTTGTACCCTATTTTCACCCTACCCCTGTAATCAAGAAAGTTCTCCTTTGTGACTGGTGTGAGAGACTTATTGAGGGGTGGGTCTAAATTATGCCTAAGAGGCCCCTTAAGGTCTGCGGACTAAGCAAGACATTCCTTTTTGGCCCCCGACTTGGGGAAGTGCCCCAAGGGCCTGTACTGGGTCGAGTACCCATAGGACTTTTAGGCCTGTGTTTCCCTGAGGACACAGGGCTGAGACAGTCCCTTCTCGGGGTGGTGGCAGCTTACGTTACCCCAGGCTAGCGAGTGTGCTCCAGGAAGGGGGTCGGCCAGATGTGAGGCGCCCCAGGGAGGCGCTCGGAGCCTGGCAGGGGGTTGGGCGCAAGGAGGTGGGTGGCTTAATGCAGGAGCGTCCCCTACTGGCCCACCACAGGGACCTTATTGAGCTGCAACTACAGCCAGGCATTAGGTAGCCATGCCATTAACCCCCAAGGACCTGCAGCTAATGGAGCAGGGCTTTCCTGGGAGATACAGGGAGCAGGTGCATTATGCCCCCAGGCTGGCCTGTTGCCCTCCCCTAGTCCAGGGCTGCATGCCAGAGCTGCTCCATCCCAAAGGTTGCTCCCCAGGTGCATCAGCTGCTTGAAGCCCAGGCCCCAGCTCCAATGTCTGCTGCTGCTGCCGGCCACAGTTGAGCCTCCCTGGGGAGCCCGGCCTGGGGGTCCATGTCCCAGCACTGCAGGCACGGGGGCAGATAGCAAGCAGGGTCAGTGGGGCCCCTCCTGTCCCCTGTTCCTTCTGCTCCCCCGTTCATCCCTGCCCCTGGCCCAGGAGGAGCTGGCTGGACCCCACAGCTCATTTTCCCAGGCTTGCAGCTCCAGGCCCATCTCTCTCCTGCTGGGATGCAGGTCATCCATGTGCGAGACCTGCAGGCAGTATTAGCTGGGGATGTTCCTGCTCCCATGGGCTGCCCCGTTGACTCAGAGGCCTACAAGCAGCCCCAGTGGCTGGGGTAAATCACCTGCACATAAGCCTGAAAGCCGGAGTGCAATTGAGGGGAACTTGGCCACCAGTCCCTGGGGACCTCTGACCTGTTTCCCCTCTGCAGGGATTAGGTTTGCCCCTCGCCCCTACCCTTGGAGGCAGCATGTGACGGCACTGCGACCTCGTGCCTGTTGTGACACCAACCCCGAAGCCCCAAGTGCCCAGGCTCTGCTATGGGATGAGACCTTCCACCGTGACCTTGGCCGCCCCATCTCTGCTGCCATCCCAGCTTTCCCACCCCGGGCTCTGCCCCGTGCATGGGGCGTCCTCTGCCCAGGCTGGGCTCATGCTCTGCACTTTGCTCCCACGTCTCCGAATAAATGAGCTCTGTATGAACCTGTCCTGCCTCACAGCTCCTGCCCAACATGCAGGTCCCCTCACCCAGGCTGGAGCTGCCTGGTCCAGAGCCCACACTGCACCCAGGGACATCACTCCGCAAGGACAGAGGTGCTCCCCACAGCCCCCAACATGCGTGAGCAGAGCTCCTGTTCCTGGATGGGCAGCAGCACGTAGGGCTGCACAGGGAGGGCTGCTAGATGCCCACGCTGCCCTGAGGTGTGTGGGGCACCTGCTGCCAGCCACCACAACCGGGACACAGGCAGGCAGCGCTGGAGACCCCAGGCACGATCGGGGCATCAGCAACAGTCAAGGTCAGGATCAGACCAGGTCCTGAGTCACTCACTGGGGTCCAGAGCAGGCAGCGGTGTGGGACCAGAATGTGGGTACTCACCAACCCAAGCCACAGGCCGGGAGCTGCCAGGGGGTCCAGGGCAGGGGGGAAAAGGGGTGGCCAGGGGCAGCCAGCCCAGCCCTGCCAGAGCTCCCGCTCATAAGGAGGCCGCTGGGACTAACGAGATGCCCGGCTGGTAATCAGGGCCAGTTGGGCCGTTTCTCCTGCCTGCTGTTGTGCTCCTGCCAGCAGCACAGGACAAGGAGCAGAGTCCAAAGTGGGTCTGGGGCAGGCTCCCTGCAGGCAGTGGGGCCAAAACCTGGTGCCAGGCACCAGCTCTGGGTACTGCATGGCCAGGGCCCCTTTCCTTTGCATGGGGTGCAGGGGCTGCCCAGAAGAGCCCAGAGCCCAGGTGCAGGTGGGCGCTGGGATCGATGGTGCCACAGCCTCACCTGCGGGCAGAGACAAGGGCTCCCTGCAGCCCGGCCACACCATGCGGGGTCCCAGTGCTGTGGGCTACTCCCCAGGACCCTCCCAGTCCAAACCTGCCCAGCTGTGGCTCCATGGGGGCAGCCCCTGGGATCCTGGTCCCTGCCTCTAGCTGAAGGTTGCCCCCCACCCCTCCTTTTTTTTTAAAAGGAAAATGTTTTGTGTGCAAAAGCCAAATCAGCCAAATCAATTCCAAATCCATGAGTCATTCAAGAATCACGCGTGGCCCTGTTTCCAGCAAACTTCCTCCACCAAGCTTCAGATGCTTCTGAATCCATTGGCAAGCATCCTCCATGCAAGCCAAAGCCCAGAGTCTTGGTGTTTGGATGCTCCCGAGTTTTGCTTGCCCTTAGCCATCGGCTAAGTTGGGAGAAGACTCCCATTTCCATAAAGCTGGTGTAAAGCCAAGATCTTGCCCCTGGAAGCGAAAGTGGAAGGCTAACTGCATGATCAGGGGCACTGCCCCCTGCCAAGAAAGTGGTCTTGCCCTGCAACTAGGAAAGCCACATTAATGGCCATGATGTTTCCCCTGTCGGAGACCTGAGATGGGAGCCAGCAGGAAGTGCAAGGGACACAGCCTTGAGCCCCCATATCCCAGGTCAGGGCAGACACCTGCATCCATGAGCAATGGATGCAGCAACCCCAGCGCCATCCCTTCCCGGTACCCCCAGCCCTCTCCACAACCCAGAGGGGCCGTAGGCCAGGCCAGGACACCAGGGCTCCTCTTCCCCCCCGTGTTGGCAGCTGGCACCTCTCATGGGCACAGGCGACGTCTCCCCAGGCCCTGGGTGCAGCCGGCTCCCCCCACCCCTCTCATGCAGGGAACCGCGGTGCATTGTGCCACACCAAAGGGGAACAGTGGCCCCATCAGGGAACCACCAACGGCTACATTCAGGCCATGGTGGTTCCTACTTTGCAAGTGGGGACATTTCCCGGGCCCCCCCATAGCACCGGGAAGCTGTGGGTCCCAGCATGCACCCAGCACCAGGCCCTGGAGGTCTCTACCACCAGCCAGTCCTGGTTGCCCGGGCAGGGCAACCAATGCCCCCTTCTCTCTGCTCAGGGCTGGGGCTGGGGCTGGAGACACAGAAACAAGAGACTCAGGAGAGAGATTGCAGGAAACCGCAAAGTGGGATCTTTATTGCACGGAGGAAGGATCTGCTATGGGGTGGGGTGCTGGAAGCAGACCCCCACTCCTGCCTCCTGCAGCCTACAGCACCTTGCTGCCTGCCTGGCACCTCTTCCTGCAGGACTGGAGGCTCAAAAAATTGTTCTTGTTTCCACGGCAGCCGCCATAAATGAACTGTTGGCAGGTCCTGGTGACCCAGTTGTAGTAGTAGCGAATGAGGTACATTGCGCAGGGGCCTGGGTCCAGGGGGAGCCAGCAGATGTCTGACCGAGAGGAAAGACCAGCAGTGAGAAGGAGCAGGAGCCCTGCCCAGGACCCTCGCCCTCCCCTGCAGCCCAGCTGGGTCCCCCCGGGGCCGTGGCAGCAGTGTGGGACGTGCGTGCGCAGGGCTGGGGGCCCTGGGGAGCTGGCAGAGGTCCCCCGGGCAGAGGGACGTGGCTCACATGGAGCTGCACCTGCTCCTGGTCCAGTAATGCCCTCGCAGCGTGGCAGCTCGCACCCACCTGCCCGATGCTCGCACCACCCCAGAAGAGGGGGCAGGAGAGAGGGGCTGGGGCAGGTTTGGGGGCTCAGAGCTGGGGGCTGGAGGGGGGCACTCACTTGGAATCAGCTGCCCAGACGCAGGCTGCAGCCCGGCCCAGAGGGCGAGGAGCCCCGCCAGCACCAGGACGCTGCCCCACTTCATGGTGCCGCCGTGCCCAGCGCCGGGCCGGCCGGGCTATATACCGTCACCCGGCCCGGGGTCATGGGCGCTTTACATGATGCCCCGGCTCCGCTTCCTGCCCCTCCCAGGGGCACCGGGAAGGTTGGGAAAGAGCCCTGGGGCTCTGCGCAATGGGGCTGGGCCCGGCTAACAGGGGGCACGTGGGGCTCGCGGGCTCCCTGCTCTGCCCCTTCCAGCAAGTCCACTCCCAGGCAGCACCTACCTCACTTCCCCCAGGCTGCACCCACCCCGGGCATGCCAGACCCTGCATCCACACACAAGGGCAAATCCAGCAGTGAGGCGGGTGCCATCAGGGGTGTGGGTGGCAGCATCGTGGAGGAGGGCATGAGGGCTGGACGCGGGGCAGGGAGTGGAGCAGCCCCCGCTGCAGGATGCCCACGGCGCGGAGGGAACAGCAGAGCTGAGGAGCGCAGGAGCTCACAAGCGCGGGCTGCGTCTCCCTGGGCCTGGGGTGCAGCTGGCTCCCCCAGCACCCCTCGTGCAGCGAACCGCGCTGCGGTGCCCCACGGCAAAGGGGAACGGTTGCCCCATCAGGGAACCACCAACGGCCTCGCTCAGGCCCCGGCGGTTCCTGCTTCGGAAGCGGGAACATTGCTTCAGGCCCATGTAGCCCTGAGAAGCTGTGGGTCCTGGCCTGGGGGCCTTTGCCACCCATTAGCCCTGGGACCCCATGTGGCGGGCCAGTAAGGGGCGCTCCTGCGTTGAGCCGCCCAGCTCCCTGCGCCCGACCCCCTGCCAGGCTCCGAGTGCCTCCCTGGGGGCACCTTATGTCCGGCCGACCCCCTTCCCGGAGCACACTCGCTAGCCTGGGGGTGACGTAGCTGCCACCACCCCGAGAATGGACTCACTCTCAGCCCTGTGTCCTTGGGGAAACGCAGGCCTAATGTCCTATGGGTACTCGACCCAGTACAGGCACTTGGGGCACTTCCCCAAGTCCCGGGGCAAAAAGTAAAGTCACCCTTAGTCCGCAGACCTAAGGGGGTCTCTTGGGAATAATTTAGACCCACCCCTCAATAAGTCTCCCTCACCGGTCACAAAAGAAGACTTTACTGGTTACAGGGGTAGGGTGAAAATAGGGTGCAAGACTGAGCAATATTCTAGAAATCCTAAAGAGCAAACAGTGTGGCTGAGGTAGCCTTTTGATCACGCATCTGAGTGACTGCCAGCTAGATATCTATCAGATCTCAAGTAGCTTGCTCACAAGCATCTTCCAACGGCCGGTGAAGTTTCCCTTTGGAGGCAGGCGGTTCCTTGCTCGTGAGTTTTGGGGTGAGAGAGAGCCAGTTTCAGACGGTAAGGCTTCTCTGTGTCCCCCGCTTGGCTCCAGCCTCACCTCGTGGCCAAAGAGCCCACCTCCTCGCCCGTCCTAATTTATATAGCCCCTGTGACCTCATTCACTGGTCCAGTGGAGGCCAGCCCCGGTTGGCTGTCAGCCAACCCATTTGAAATACATCACCTGTTACTGGGCAGATTTCAGCCCCCCAGGTAGAAACCCCTCACCCAGGTACCAGTCCCGTGGGCAGAGGGAGCAGGTTTCCCCCCTCTCAGGAAAGCAGCCAGCTCAAGTTCCCTAAAGAGACCGGCCGAGGGTGCAGTCCCCTCTGGTGAGCCCACCCTGCTCAAATGGGCACAGCACAGAGATTTTATCACATTGTCACAGGGCAGAGATTTTGGGGAGAAACCAAGCTGACTTTCTGCCACACCCGTGCCCCAGGCAGGGCCAGCAATGCCCCTTCCCTGTGCCCAGGGCTGGGGCCGGCGCGGGAGTTGCAGGGACACGAGACCCAGGGCAGGCTGCAGGAAGCCGCAAAGCGGGGTCTTTATTGCAGGCAGGAAGGAGCTGCGATTCTGCGGGGGGCGGTGTGGGAAGCAGATTGCTGGTGCTGGGGGTCACGTGCCCCGTCGGTGTCTGGAGCCAGGACGGGTCCGTGGGAGGGTCCAGGACCCACAGGCCCCGCTGTCCCGTGGGGTCACTCTCGGCGCTGCCCTGAGTGGGGGGGGAACGTCAGTCAGAGCAGAGGGGGAAGCATCGGGGGCCGGGGGCTGAGCCCGGCCCAGCACCCCACGGCACCCACCCCAGAGGGCCGCAGCCCAGGGGTGGCACAGACACCACCACGGCACGGCCCCGGCTCCCACCCGGCCCCACCAGCCCAGCTGGCTCCAGGCCCCTCCGCAGCCCTGAGACGGGACAGGGCTCGCAACCTGGAGAGATGAAGACACGGGGGGAAGCTACACCTCTTCATACAGCCCCCAAGCAGACATGGCCACAGCCATTGCTGCAGCATTTCTGCCCCCAGGGACACTGCTCATCGTTCCTGCACCGATCCACCCAGCTCCCAACCCCCTTGGGCGGGGGCACCTGCCGGGTCTCCCTGCAGCAAGAGCACCCCGTGTCCGACCAGCACTTCTGCTCCAGCCTCAGCCACCCCGGCCCTGCCCCGGGCGCAGCGACCACCTGGCAGACGGGCCGCCCCCCATGCCCTTGCCCCCCTGCTCCCCGGCAAAGAGCTGCCTTGCGCCCGCAGCGGGCTCCGTGCAGACGTGGCCGCAGCACTTGGAAGTTGCCGTCACTGCAGCAACGCAGCACACAGGCACCAACGGGTCAGGGAAGGGGCCACAAGTCCCTGTCCCCTCCTCCCTCCTCTGTGTGGGCCTCGAACTCGGCACCTGGACCCACCTGCCCATTCCCAGCAGCCCCATGACTCACCCAGCTTCACCCTTCCCTGCACGTCCGGCCATCGGCCCGGTGCCGCCATGCCTCTCGCAGCCTGCGGCCCTGGCAGGCTCAGCCCCTTGCCGCCCACCTTGCACCGCTTCTCGCACTCCAGACGGGTCTCAAAGTTGTTAGCATTGCCTTGGCAGCCGCCATAAGTGAACTCTTCGCAGGTCCTGGTGACCCAGTTGTAGTAATAGCGCAGGAGGTTCATCTTGCAGGGGCCGGTCTCCGGGGGGAGCTGGCACAGGTCCCCTTTGAAGAGGAGGACATCCCTGCCCGGCCAACTCAGGTCGCCTTCCCGCCTGCGTCCACCTTGCTGCCCACAGGCCTGGACACAGGCTGCGTGGGTACCGAACCGGTTCCCATTGCCCCCGCAGCCCCCATAGATGAACATCTTGCAACTGCGTGTGGCAGGGTCGTAGTAGTACCGGGGCATGTAGGCTAGGCAGTTGCCGCTCTCCGGGGGGAGGCTGCAGACACCTGCAGCCCAGAGCAGAGATGGGAGGTGAGACGCAGCAGCCCTCGGCCTCCCCGGCTGGCTCTCCCCAGTTCGTGGCACTAGCGTAGGACGTGCATGTTGCGGAGCCGGGGTCTCTAGGGAGCTGGCAGACATCCACTGGTCCAGAGGGATGCAGTGCCAGCGGGCAATGCCCTTGCAGCGTGGCAGCTGCCACCCTCCTGCCCAGTGCCCATGCCGCCCACCGGCACCGACCAGGGCACAGCCCCACTCAGGGGCACAGAGTCCCCAGGGCAGGGGCAGGACAGAGGGGCTGGGGGCCAGGCAGGGAGCACTCACCTGGAACGAGCCTCCCAGACGCAGGCTGCAGCCCGGCCCAGAGGGCGAGGAGCCCTGCCAGCACCAGGACGCTGCCCCACTTCATGGTGCCGCCGTGCCCAGCACCGGGCCAGCCGGGCTATATACTGTCACCCAGCCCGGGACCAGAGGGGCCTTACACGATGCCCCGGCTCCACTTCCTTCCCCTCCCAGGGGCACCGGGAAGGTTGGGAAAGACCCCTGGGGCTCTGCGCAATGGGGCTGGGCCCGGCTAACGGCCGGCACGTGGGGCTCGCGGGCTCCCTGCTCTGCCCCTTCCAGCAGGGCCGGTCCCAGGCAGCACCGACCTCACTTCCCCCAGGCTGCGCCCACCCCGGGGCTCTTGGGTTACTGCTGATGGGCTAAAGGAGCCCGGGGTAGGGAAAACACCAGCTCCCTGCTTGCCTTCCCTGCACACAGCCTGGCTGCTGGAGACCGTGGGCTCAGCACCCCGCCAGGGCCTGACCCACTGCCCAGGGGCTGCTGGGCTATTACTAACTAGGGTTGCTGCGACCGGGCTGCATGTGCTGCACATGAATAAACCCCAGAGCTTTTTGCCCCGGAGTTTTTAGCTCCTGGGTACATGTTCAAACGGCACACCCAGGAGCCAAAACACTGGAGCAATAATCCCTGGATTTTGTTCAGGAGCATTAATTGCATGTGTAGACGTGTCCAGAGTGTTATATGGGGAGGTGGAGCAGCCACCGCTGCAGACGAGCGCCAGTGCAAAGGAAACAGCAGAGCTGCAGGGAGTGGGGCGAAGGCATGACCCGTGCCATGGGGCAGGTGGGCTGCAAGCAGCACAGCCCGTCCTGGGCAGGGGGAAGCAGCAGCATCCCCTGCTTGTCAGTCTGCTCAGCCCTGCCTCCAGGCTCGAGTCTGGGGCAGGAGGCTCCCCGAGCCCCGCTGCTGCAGCGGAGAGCCATTGCTCCTGGCCCGGCTGCCAGACGGGATCAGGCCGCAGCCGCGGGATGACTGAGCTCCGACTGGCAGCGCAAGTGCGGGTGCCAGCAAACAGGGGTGACCCCGGTCAGCAGCCCTGGGGGGCCGGTCTCAGCTGTGGCCGCGCGGGGGGTAGGCGATGATGGCAAAGGGGCTGGATGGAGGGGACGAGGCACAGGACCCCAGCACTGCGGCCAGGGGCGAGGCTCCCCTTCTCCCGCTGCCCAGTCCCCAGCTCCTGCCTCGGACACCCCCAGCCCTGGGTGGTGTCAGGCAGCTGCTCCATGCACCTTGTCCGCATGCCCCGGGGGCGGAAGGGCTCTGCCAGCTGCTGATGGCTGAATTCAGCCAGGCTCGGGGCCAGGCAGAGCCCCCAGCACGAGCGGGGCGATGTGGAGGGAGCCCCAAGGCTGTGGGGGTGGGCTGCCCGGGCTGCAGCGGGCCAGGAGCAGGAAGCTGCCTGCAACACCGGGCGCTTTCCCCATCACCTCTTGTGTCAGGTCCCCGTGCCCCGCAGCCCACAGCAAAGGGGACAGTTGCCCCATCAGGGAACCACCAACGGCCTCGGGACGGGCTGGGAGCTCCTGGCCCAGGGGAGGTGAAGCCAGCGGAGACGTGCCGTGGCCAGGTGGGCATGCCAGCCCCCGGAGCCCCCAGCACAGGGTGGGTATGCGGGGCAGGTGGGGCTACAGCCCAGGCAGCTCAGGTGCCCTCCCCGCTGCGCTCTCCTTGCGGCCCACTGGCCCCAAGACCTGTCCTCACTGGGGGACCGGTGCCCGTTGCCCCCGCGGATGAACAGCCCGCACGTGCGGGTGGCGGCGTTGCAGTTGCCCAGGGGTAGCAGGCAGGGCAGGGGCCGGGGTCCCGAGGGAGCCTGCAGACACCTGCAGCCCAGAGCGCGGGGGCACGGGGCTGGGGGCAGCCCTGCCCTCCCCGCAGCTGCTGCTGGGCACGCCGGCTGGGCGGCCAGGGGTCCCCCCGCGGCACAGACACGAGGGGCTGCTCACAGGGGCACAACCAGGACGCAGCCGGTCA